>NW_019272028.1:3036574-3090269 GCF_002738345.1 Cucurbita maxima | reverse complement strand
GGGGGGGGGGGGGGGGGGGGGGGGGGGGGGGGGGGGGGGGGGGGGGGGGGGGGGGGGGGGGGGGGGGGGGGGGGGGGGGGGGGGGGGGGGGGGGGGGGGGGGGGGGGGGGGGGGGGGGGGGGGGGGGGGGGGGGGGGGGGGGGGGGATGTAAATACCACGGATTTCCCCTCCATGCAAGTCTTCGTTAACTATATTTCCCCTCCATGTAATTTTTCGATCATCACTTATGTTTATACAATCCATAATTTTTGCTGTTGTTTCGATCTCAGGTTTATTCTGTTTTATTTTTCTGGCATTTTTGGATTGTATAAACATAATTGAAATGAGGTACCGACTAGAAATGTGAAGCTGAATGTCAGTGATGTTCGTGGTAATTGTTGGCTGACAATGGTAAATTGAGATCGTGTCAATGATCTTACAATGGTAAATTTTGCATTAACTGGAAGAAAACTGAGTTCATCCCTTGTATTTTAACGTTTAACATTATTATTCTGTCAGGATTTATGATGAAACAATTGCAGGAGAACATCAGAATCGTGAAAGTGGCCATCAAGTTAACTGCAGCCATTGAAGATGAGGAAGCTTCAGGTTGAAAGAATGATACATTTTGACTGAAAACTTGGAACTGATATCTACTTTTCCTCGCATATTAGTTTATTCTGGATGGACTAGGAGAAGATTAAGCATCTGTCAGCTATATATTAAGGGATTGGAACAATAAGCAGAATTTGGTAGCAGAACGGAAGCATATCTTTATGAGGTAATTGTTTTGTTGCCATTGACTAAACAGCACGGTCGAAGATTAGAGACTCGACATAAGGCCTAGAAACTCTTACTTACATTACAAGCCTAACCATTACATCGGTAAGAGAACCTAGAATAGAAGGGCATGAATATAATATGTAACAGTCTAAGGTCGCCGCTAGCAGATATTGTTTGTTTTGGTCAGTTACGTATTGCTGTAAGCCTTATGAATTTTAAAACGTGTCTGCTAGAGAGAGATTTACACACCCTTTTAAAGAATGCTTCTGGGATCTCAAAGATTTGAAAAAGAGAGAAACTTTTCTGTGATACGTATGGCAGTGTTATGTACAAGAAAACGTCAAAACTTGAGGATCCATTCTTCATTCCTTTGTCCATTACTTCTTCTCTAGGCAGACTTTAATCGATCTAACCTGTACAGTCTCTGGGAAAAGACACATAAGAACACTCTCAGTAGGTAAACTGTCATGAAATTGATTATAGTGCTGAAAATAATACTTGGATTTACCAGAATAGAATGGATGTGTTCCAGAAAAGGTGAGAGCTGGGAAATGAAGGAGTCTATTTCCTCCACAAGGGTATCGTTTTGTTCGTCGTTGGCCGTTAGGAGACGATCGAACCTTTCGCTATCGGGCACAAGCTTCAGAGCTATCTGTAAGAACCATAGTTTTTTGGTTTATACAAAAGTACCATGATGATCATTTAAGAGAAGGCAAACAAAAGCAAAAGAGAATACTTTGACAGCAGCAGATGAAATCCATCCATGCCATGGCTTTAGAGTAAGGTTGTAAGCATCCTCTACTGCTTGCTCCATGCTCAGCCTTGGTTCTTCTCTGGACTTCTCTAATAACGCCACTGTAAAATCGAGGGACCTATATCACAGGAAAACTTCATAAAACTCCTAATCGAGAATATGGGAAAGAGAATCACACACAAAGAAAATTGTGAAATCTCATATCGGTTGGAGAGAAGAATGAAGCATTCCTTATAAAGGTGTGGAAACTTTTCTCTAGTAGACATGTTTTAAAAATCGGAGGGGAAGCCTGAAAGGGAAAGCTCAAAGAGAATCCCACATTGATTGGAGAAAGGAATGAGTGTCAGGGAGGACGTTGGTCCCTGAAGGAGGTAGATATTGTGAGATCCCACATCAGTTGGGGAGGAAGTTGGTCCCTGAAGAGAGTGGATATTGTGAGACCGCACATCGGTTGGGGAGGAGAACAAAACACGATTAGAAAAAGGAACGAGTGCTAGTGAGGACGTTGGTCTCCGAAGGAGATAGATATTATGAGATCCCACATCAGTTGGGGAGGATGTTGGTCCTCGAAAAGTGTGGATATTGTGGGACCCCGCATCAACTGGGGAGGAAAACGAAACATTTTTTATAAGAGAGTGAAAACTTCTTTCTAGCAGATTGTATTTTAAAAATTTCAAAAGAAAACCCAAAAAGGACAATATCTACTAGAAATAGGCTTAGGCCGTTACAGAAATAGACTTTTCCTCGTCGAATGACCACACAGAACACAACAAAAGTTTAGGAATCAACCATTTGCATGACAAGCAATGAGCAGAAGTCAAGGAAGCAGTCAACAATTCGATGAAAGAACATAAGTAGCTACCTTGTAAGCCACAGAAAGGCTCTGCTACAACTGGTGAGCTTCCTAGCAATTCCATCATTCATCTCTTTCTTCAAAACTTCCACCATATTCGAATACAACAAAGGATCAGACTCGTACACACTCTCCAACCTCTGCATTTCAACCCACCACCACTTAGTATCAGTAGAGGCATAAACACACACACATGTTCCCCATTTTAATGCTCTGTTTCTACCTGAATGTTCTTATGAATGTCCTGTCGAAGAACAGCCATTGTCGGCCCTACCTTATCTGCAACAACAACAACAACAACAACAAAATCCCCCATTTAACACAAACCATTCCCTTTCTACAATTCTCAGAGAGGAACAGAGAAATACCCAGAAATCGAAGGATCAAATTGCAAAGAGAAAGAAAGGGCTTGGTGGGTATGTCGGGAGCAGCATGATCCACAGCAAGCTGCGCCGTTGCAGACCTCATTTCTGATTCCATTTCCGCTGCTCTCTTCCTCTTCATATATCAAAATCAAAGCCAAACTCTTTATATTTTGGATCTTAAGAAAGCTCTGAAATTCAAGAAATGGTTGATGCGACTACAGGATTTGACCTCAATTATCACTTCTTATATTCCATTAAGTTCTGTGAGAAGATAAGAACAGAGTTTTAGAAAATTCTTATATTCCCTTCATAATACACTCTTCTTGTCCCTAAGTTTATAATAATTTAATTTCATTCCCTAATTTCAAGCCCCTTTTCTACCGTTTTCGTTTTCGTTTCTGGCTCGTATCCACAACTTTAAACGATATATCGTCATATACTTAGTCCTCGAAGTTTGAATTTAACTTAGCTTTAACTCGTCTAAAGTTTTTATTTGATTTCTAATTAGTTTCTGATTCATTAATGTAATAGTTCAAGCTGAACCACTAACACTTATTATCTTTTTTGGGCTTTTCCCTTTTGGGATTTCTTGGAGAGTTTTGAAAACGCGCTTCTTAGGATAGGTTTTTTGATTCATTAATGTAACAGCTAACACTTATTATCTTTTTTGGACTTTTCCCTTTTGGGATTTCTTGGAGAGTTTTGAAAACGCGTCTCTTAGGATAGGTTTTCTGATTCATTAATGTAACCGTTCAGCTTGAACGGTTAACACTTATTATCTTTTTTGGGCTTTTTCCTTTTGGGATTTCTTGGAGAGTTTTGAAAACGCATCTCCTAAGGATAGGTTTTCTGATTCATTAATGTAACAGTTCAAGCTGAACGACTAACTTATGATCTTTTTTGGGCTTTTCCCTTTCGGGATTTTTAGAGAGTTTTGAAAACTTGTCTGATAGGTTTGCACACATTTATTAAAAAAAAATGTTTTGTTTCTTTCTCTACAACAGATGTGAGATCTCACCATCTATCTCTTTTCATAGCCTAACATCCTGGCTGACACTCATTCATTTCTCTAATTAATATCCGATCTCGCAATCCACCCCTATTGCTGGCACTCTTCCTCTCAAACTCTACTTGAAAATGAAAATGGAATGAAAATGGTTATTCTGCTCATTCAGAAAATTCTCGAGGGGATCTCAGTTAAAAAAAAAAAAAAACTCATTTAATATATATATATATATCATCGAATTTTTTGTTTGCATAGGTTAATTAACACGTCATCCTTCCATTAGGTCCGTTAATATTAAATTTATTAGAGATGATTTAAAAAACAATTTCAAACTTTATAAACCAATTAAAAATTAAATTGAAATTTTAATTGAAAATGTATGAAAATGTATAAATTAACTAATTTATTTGACCGAAAATATTATATTATCATAAAAAGCGAAAGTTCCAATTTATATATTTAAATGGAACTATTTAGACATTACCGAAAATTTAAAAAATTGGAACAAAATTATGGGACTATTTTTATGGAGCTAAAACCTAAATATTATATTAAAAATTATGTTTTTTTTTTAATTCGGTGACGTAGCGGAAAATTGATAATTAATTTAATTAATTAAATTTTAGTTTCATCTAAACCGTTCCCAACTGGAACGATCTTAACTACTATTATAAGTTGACCAAGTTTTTATTTATTTAATTAATATAATAAGCAGTTTTAAAAAATCATTTCAAATATTTAAAAAAAAAAAAAATTAAGATTAAGGTAACCAAACTTCATTACTCACCATATATATTCTTCGTCTAATTATGAAGCTATATAAAATCATGTATGTTATCTTTGTAGAACAAACTTAAAAAATGCAGTATGTTAGACGAACACGACTCTCCACAATGGTATGATATTGTCCACTTTGAGCATAAGCTCTCATGACTTTGTTTTGGGCTTCTCCAAAAGGCCTCGAATGTCGAACAAAGAACTCCGAAAAGAAAAAAGGAGTCAAGCCTCCTCGAAGGTACAAAGGCAGTAAAAAATGACTAAAACTCCAAAGGAGTCGAGCCTCGATTAAGGGGAGGCGTGCTTTTTTCGAGGGGAGGTGTTGGATGATGAAAGTTCCACATCGGCTAATTTAGGGAATGATCGTGGGCTTATAAGTGAGGAATACTAACTCCATTAGTATGAGGCCTTTTGGGAAGCCCTAAGCAAAGCCATGAGAGCTTACACTCAAAGTGGACAATATCATACCATTGTGGAGAGTCGTGTTCGTCTAGCATAGTAAAATAAGCATTTGTAATCATATAAGCTAGACATAATCGATTCTACTTGTGAAGGGATTCGGATCTCAAACAAGTGTTTTTGTTTTCAGATATTCGATCAACAGGGTATGAATTAGACATAATCGATCTTATTTGTGAAGGGATTCGGATCTCAAACAAGTGTTTTTGTTTTCAGATATTCGATCAACAGGGTAATTTGAATCTTATTTGCTAGCCGTGATTCCTTATCACAGGTGAATTCAGAGAAAGTGGGAAGGCGCCTTATAATAATATTACCGTAAAGGTATTGATTTAATTAATCTCACAAAAGATTTATATAGATTTCTTGGCAATTCGGAATTTGACTTTGTTTCTATGTTCTAGTTGCAGCGTTACATTCGCATAATACACACTTTATTCATCTAAATAATCCAAAACCATACAATATTATTTTAATATATAGTTTTCAATGTAACAGTATTAAAATCCCATGTTCTATCTACCATAGAATAAATTTCTTTTTTTCACATAAGAGTATGAAAAATGTATATAATGTAATGATATATCACAAAAATTCAGCGTTGTAATTGCACAAGAAAGATTTCCATTCTTGAAGTTGTTCGATCGGTTGTGATGGCCATAGTTCATCAATGGTTAGTTCGGGTTGTAACCCAAATGGGAAATTTTCATAGTTCTTTGTAATTCGATCTTCGGGTTGATTGAATAAATCGGATAGCTCTTCGAAGAAGATCTCGGGATTCTTCGCTGTTAGATTGTCTGATGGGTCAGTCGATTCCGGGGAGCTGGTCGATACGCGGGGCTTTGTGCTCGGTGGAGTGTTTAAAAATTTAGCGAAAACGGCAGCAAGATCAATATCGGATCCATTAGAAGAGGGTTCGGTAATTTTGGTTGAAATTACGTTTGGTAAGATAGTGGAGGAGGTTGAGGATTTGGAACGGCGGGTCTTGCGGCAGCCGCCACCGACAGGGACGTTGCGGAGGGAGCCGCCTTTGGTCCAGTAGCGGCGGCAGGATTTACAGAAGTAACGAGGCTGGGAGAGGCTGTAGTTGTTGTAATAACAGAATTTGGTGTTGGCGGAGGCGCAACGGGGGCAATTGGGGGCTTTTTCGAGATGGGGCTTCCATTTCCGTTCGAGATGGGCGGCGAACGGCGGCGGCGTCGACGGAGGAAGATGGGAGATCTGGTGGTGATCGGACATTGGAAGAGAGGGAGGGAGAAAGGGGGTGTGGAGGTGGGTGAGAAGATGGGAATTATGTAGAGCGATGGTGGGTGTGAAGAGAAACGTGGGGTGTTGGGGAGTCGTTGGGACCAAGGAAGTGCATGAGGGAGAGTGTGTATGGAAAGAAAAAAACATTATAAACATATACTATGTTCATACTGTAGGGTGAAAGTCCGATGGGTTTATAATCAACGAATACTATCGTCTTTTGGGAAGCCTAAAGCAATCCTATTCAAACCAACCCCAGAACTTCGAACGGCCGGCATGTTTTGGACAGTAGAATGGGGAGAGGGGGAGTCGTGCTCATTCTCTCTCTGGACACGAGGAGGAACATCAAAATGAAAGATCGAAGACATGTAGTTATGAGAGCTTGTTCTTAAAGTGAAAAATATCATATCATATAGTTATGGAGTAGTTACGAGAGTCGTGTTTAGAGTCCCAAATTGACCTAACTAATCTGAAAAGTACGTTATAACTTAGCCCCTTATTATAAAAATTAAAAATATTTGTCGTTGGGATTAAAAAAAAAAAAAAGTATTAATTTATTATTTTTACATAATAAAAAATTTGGCAAAAATATTTCAAATCATATTATTACTATTATCCACGTGGCATATTTTCATTGGGTAAGAGTTCATTATTTGAAAGTGATGGAAGCTGATTAGTCAAACCTTAGTTGGTAGCCATTGAAATTTAGTGTACGAAATGACTCTAATACCCTTAGCCCTCTAAATCAAACCACTACCCTTATAAATGTAGCTGAATATTCAATTAAATCATGTGACTAATATTATTGCATCTTTATACATTATGTAAAAACAAAACTTAATTAATTATATTATAACTAATAGCGAAACAATTAAAAATATTTATTTCTCCTATCTTTAGAGTTGTTAACATATTTATGAAGAGGGTAAAATGGTCATTTTGAAAAAGAAAGATGGTCGGCTCAAAATACAATGAGCTACCCGTTGTGGAATTAAGAAGTAAAAAATGATTATTATTTCACAACACACGTGATTAAACGGTTACGTGGCATATTTTCGTTAAATAAATTTAATCATTTTAATTATATAGTTTAAGATTCATTAATCCTAGGTTGTTATGTTATTATTGTCACTCTCTAATTTATTATACATTAATCTTCAAATTTTTTTAATATTTTTAATAAATTAATATTAATTTTTTAATCAGCTAAAATATATTAATGGAATATTCCACTATAAAATCAGCTAATTAATATATAATTTATATTTTTTTAATATAAAATAAAAAGTAGTTGAATTTTTAAAAAATAAATAAATAAATAAAAATATATGTGGTGGAGTTTTAAGAGAGAAATTGGAAATCACGTGGTGGGTTTTGCATCATTTTCATGAAATATAAATGTGAATAAATATTTATAGCAAGAATTCATTATATTTGGACCTCAAAAACATATACTAACTTCTACGTCGTCGTCGTCGTCGTCATTAACCCATGCTCTCTCACTCGTTACATTCTTCATTTCAATTGGACACATTCTTCCGATCATATAAAGTTTATGTTCGAGTTAAGTTATTTTATAACTCGATAGAGAAGTCAATTTAAATATTCATTCTATGTGGAGGACTACCATAAACAGGATTGAAAATCCTCGTTCAAACAGAGATTAGGGAAAGAGTGCAGAAAGATTTCTCCCTATTAGCTAAACAGAGCCAATGATAGAGATTGTGCTCCTCATATCCGTCCTCGTCCTAAATCCTGATCTAGCCTCAATTAGACCCTAATATATAATGTCATGATGATTATAACGTCTGAATTATTTCTATAGAATGCTTATATTCCAATAATTTTTTTAAAAAAATGCTCGGTGAATTAAATTTCCAACAATATTAAAATAGTAATAATAGAAAATAGTGCTTTAAAGTTAATTTTTAAAATTTATCTACGCACTATATTTAAAGAAAACGTCATCGTTATGAAACATAGTGTCAAAAAGGAGTCTTCGTGTATGTTTTTCAATCTTAGGTTTGCAACAACAGTGATATGACTCTACATGCAGCATCAACACAACAAAAGTTTACGTATTCTTGTCCCGACACAGTTTAACAACCTCTCGACGTTGTCCCTTCAAGAGACAACCGACTTCTCAACTAAGATGAAAGGTTCTCAAAACTAAACATCAGGTAGAAGTGGATACAATAGTTATGAACCCAATGGTAGAATAGTTTAACCAAAAACATTATTTTTCTTCGTAATTCATATATATATAAGTAAAAAACATTATTTCATTAGTCCGAGATCTTTTGGGGAAACCAAAAGAAAAACCACGAGAGCTTATGCTTAAAGTGGTCAATATCATACCATTGTGAAAATCCACTTGTTTCTATTAAGCGGTATTAGAGTCATACCTTAATCTGTAAATGTCGAACAAAGAAGTTATGAGTTTCGAAGATGTAGTCATAGAAAAGATCCATGATAGAGTTCTCCAAGACTAGTAATATGCTCGAGAGAAAGATGGGTCGTTTAGAATAGTCCTATATCGAGTTCTAAAGAATGAACGCATACGGGATATGCAACGACGACTGGGTCACCCGACGCTCCCTCAAAGTCGAGGTTTCGAGAGAGACAAGCGCAGCAGCAGCCACAGCCACTTGAGAGGCTTGGAAGAGGCAAGGAATCATTTATGGAAGGTTGGTAAAGGAAAGTAAATACAGAGAGTTAATGCACGCGCTATGCTATACTTTTGTGGTGTGGGTCAAAGTCTGGTCACGCGCAAAGACTCCATCTTCTTCTTCTACAATGGGTCTTCCTAATTTGATTACTAAACCTTATTTAATTCAAATTAATTGGAGATTAACTTATTTGACATCTTCTAATCGCAATGGAATTACCAATAAAATGAATTAATTAGAATTAATCTCGTTGACAAATAAGGTCAAAACGTGTTGCTATATATTAAACTACTCCATTTTAATATGTTTTGTTTTTTTTTATTGTAATTGACAATTTCATGTGGTCTACCCAAACACTTTGACTTTTGTTTCTTCTTCTTATGATCCCAACATTTAAATAGGTTTGTGTTAATAGAAGATTTTTTTTTTTTTTTTTTTTTTTTTTTGAATTTTAGAGCTTATGATAAAAAGTGGTACAAAATGTCTAATGGGTTTTTAGGTGGGTGAAGACATGGGTAATTATTGAATAAACGATGACGACGACGACGAGACGTGATATTGCAGGTCATACGAGTGTTTTTAACATCACAGGTGTAAAGGAAAGGTTGACAGAGGGTTATGGTGGTCGAGATTTGAACGAAGGAGCGATGGAGGAAAAGGTTGAAAGGTTTAGAGAAGAGAGAGAAAAAGTAGATAGAAAGATTGAAGGAGTCAAGCGAGGAAGAAGAATCCACAGGTCAAATTCGAGTTGGACACCTATACCCATCTGTAGCAACCCACGACCCATGCATGTTAAGCAACCCACAACCCGCAATCCAGTTCGGTTCAGCAGACTTGCACGACCTAGCAGGCGCCCGTGTCATATGTTTGATATGCTTGATAAATTGTGTTATGTTATGTTATAATATGTTATGATGTACTATGACATGAATATGTTTGACTATGACATATTATGATATGTATTGAAATGAGAAATTTTATGATACACCCCCCTAAGTGATGTTATGAATGATATGATTTATGAACGCTTATGCATGTATATTATCGAGTTTAATATATGAGGACTGAATGAGATTGTGCTATATGAGTTTAATATACCGAGTTTACATAGGGACCTCACGCATAATTGTATGTTCATATGAATAAGAATACTTTACATTTATGATGAGTACGAACATGTATACTATGTGATTGAAATGACCATCATGCTTGAAATGGTGCACAACAGTTGTTGTACCTCCGAGTGTTCAGCTACAACCTAGAGGAGCTAGCCCAACTAGCTGGCCCATGAAGAATGCAAGCTCGTCTGATGGGTCCATACTCGCACGTGTGGGTCGTATATATAGAAGTACTACATATCCAACTTGCTCATAAACTAATTTTAAAATTTATTTGAAGTATAGAGGGTATTTATTTTTGAAAAGAAATATGAAAAACATAAACAGATATAACAGGTCAGCATGGAAATATCCGACGTGGCAAGGACATAACAATGACATATACGGTATTCCAAGATTTGGGGTTGGACACTTTCAACACTGAAACAATGGATTGCTGAATGAGTTTTATAAAGACATTTTCAAACCTAAACCCTTTATATATACATTACCTTTTCAACGCTCTTCAAACCCCAACACCATGGCTGAAAGAAAACACCTTCAACTCCATGGCCACCGCCCCTCCGCCCTCAAAATCTCCAAACACTCCCACAATATCAAAAAGCTGCCGCAGCTCCCCCCACCACCACCGCACCACCGCCCTGTCATAATCTACACCGACTCCCCCAAGATAATCCACACCAATCCTACCCAATTCAAGGAATTGGTCCAACGTCTCACTAGCTGCCAATCTAATAGTCCTGATACTCATCCGGTCCAATCCAAGACAATATCAATATCTATGTCGATGCAAACGAGTAGTACCGAACAAGGAATGGAGAGTGTAGGTCGTTTCCCAACCGGGATATTACCGCCGATGCCGGAGTTTCTACTGCCCGTCATGCCGACGCAGCCGTCGGCGTCAACTGATCTCAGCTCTCTCACCCACTACTTCCAAGACAGCTCCATAGCTCCTAATAATTTTGCATCGTCGCTAGATTTCTTCGACAACTTCCCTGATTTTCATTAACTAATCTCAATTTTCATCATTAATTATGGCATAATTGTATTGTACGTAAATTAATTCATATCTCATAAAAAAAAAAATTGAATCTTTCCTAGAGAGAGAGAGAGCTTTGACTTTTTTTAAAAAATATATATTATTTAATATAAAAGTCAAACAAGTAGAGAGAAAATTCAACTTAAGAAGGCCGCCAATGATAATTTTTGAAAGGGGAAACAATTATGAGTTCTTCAAGTCCGCCGTCGGGTTCTGGATCGGATCCCCTGCCGCTAAAACAGCCCCAAATACTCCAAATCTCCAAACAATCCCGGAATATCAAGAAGCCTCCACTGCCGCCGGGAGCCACCAAACCCCGGCCGCCGCTCCTAACGGTCGAAAAGAAGACCGAAACCCCACCCTCCTACCACCCTTTTCCTCCTCCTCCTCCCTCTTCTTCGACGGTCCGGCCGGCGGGAGTCATGCCGTTGCCGGGTTCTTCCGATTACAATATTATTGCTCCGCCGTTGCCCATGTTCAAGACTCCTCCACCCCGCCTTTACTACAGACCCGAAATTCCAGACTCCGACGCCGACGCCGACTAATTTCATTTCTTGTAACTCACATTTTATTTTATTTTCTTGAATTCCCTTCTCCATTTTGTATAATAAATCTACAAATTGGTGCCAACACGTCGTGTGATTGAAAGTCCGAGAAACATAGTGGAATCAAAAAGTCCAATATTAATTTCACAAATTTAATTATAAGGTAAATTATTTACTAAAAATCCTAGAAATAAAGATAAAATTTTCTATATTTACATAAGGTAAAATTTGAATGATTTTAGATAAACTATAATCAGTAGTCTTTCATAGTAATAAAGATGAGAGCGTGTGATTCTTAACATAGTATTAGAGTTATGCACTTAATTTAGTCATGTCAATAGAATTCTCAAATTTCGAATAAAGAAGTTGTGAGTGTTTAAGGTATGGTAAAAAAGTGACTCAAAGAGGGCTCGTAAAAAAGAAGTGGAGCATCGAGGGTGTTTGAGGGGTTTATGATGTACTTTATTCGGATTTGATTTGATTGGGATTTTTATATATAACCATATGGCATCCTACAAAGGCAGCCAATTTGTTTAAGAAACCAAGGCGCATGGGTTCTTCAAGATTTTCTTCCGGCTTCTACCCACCGGGAAAATGGGTGGAGCAACCACTCCAAATCTCCAAGTACTCCCCGAGTATCAAGAAACCGCCGCTGCCGCCGTCTTCCGCCATTCCCCGCCAGGCGATCATAAAGTACAAGGTGAAGCCGAAGATCATTCACGTGAAAACCCCCGCTGAATTCAAGTACATTGTCCAACTTCTCACCGGCAGCCCCAATCATCCGCCGCCAGATCCTCTTGATTCACCTGTCCTCAGTCCTCCGCCGCCACCACCTGACCCTGTTGATGAATCTGTCCTCAATCCGCCGCCGTGTGAAGAAATCAGCATTTATGATTATGATTGGGAGGAGCCTTCATACCCAATTCCTATTCCTCCGGCCAATTTCAAGAACATTACGTCCTCTTACTATCCCATTCAATTTTCAAGACCCCTTTAGTTAGCTCGAGATTTTTTATTAATTAGGATTAGATTTGATTTAGTTATTTGGATTAAATTTGATTTAGTCATATCAGATTTGATTTGTTTTTCGATGCTATATGAAGTAAGAAATGAATCTGACATATTAATATGAACTAATATGAATATAATATACATATTTCGATGTTTCTATCTCCGTCAACATTTAAAAACCTTGCTCATAGGTAAAAGGAAAGTTTATAAAAAATTTCAAACATCGAAAAGCCGAAACCAAATCAATATACACGATTCAATGGAGATTGGCGTCAATGACAAATTTGATCGATGGTTCGGCTAGCTAAACTGACTCTTGGGGGTCGTTGAGGCCGAGATAGTTGACACGGGTTTTCTTTATCTTTTTCATCAGGAAAAAAAAGGCTTGATATTGACCCTTGGTTTCCTTGATGGCAGTAGAGGGAGTGGTGCTTCCCCTTTGAGGATCCTTGCAGCTTCTTTAGCAGTTGGCCTCTTTTCATGATTTGGATGCACACAGAGAAGTCCCACCATTAGAATTCTTTCCATTTCTACTACATTGTACTCTCCCATCAACCTTGAATCAGATGCTTCAATCAGTTTCCCCACTTCCCATTGATCCCAAATCCAACTGACGAGCACCGTCCCGTCTTCTTCTACAGCCCTCCGTCCCGACACAACTTCGAGCATTACCACACCGAAGCTGTAAACATCGGATTTGACAGTGGGAACACCAGAATAAACATATTCGGGTGCAAGGTATCCCATCGTTCCGGCTGGTATGGTTGCTTCTCTTGTTTTCGAACTGTGTTCGTATACTTCTGCTAGACCGAAATCCACTAGTTTGGCGTTGAACTCTGCATCAAGCATAATGTTGCAGGTCTTGACATCCCTATGAATGATTTGGTTCTCACATTCTTCATGAAGATATGTCAATGCAGAAGCAACCCCAAGAACTATAGACAACCTCTTCTTCCAAGGAAGAACAAATTGTGAATTGGAGTTGTTGTGAAGAAGTTCGGCAAGGCTTCCGTTGGGTAAGTACTCGTAAACAAGCATCAACTCGTTCGCCTCACAGCACCATCCATGAAGTTGAACCAAATTCTCATGTCTTAAGCTACCCGCCATTGTCGCGAACTCTGTGGTGAAAGGAATGCACTGGCAGTTGTTTGGCGTGCTTCGCTCGAATCGTTTAACGGCTACTTCTCCACTGGAAGAGAGAGACCCTTTGTAAACTGTTGCAGAACCACCTTCCCCAACAACTCTGTTCTGATTAAACCCCATTGTAGCCAACTTTATCTCCTGAAGAGAGAATCTCATTGGAACTCTGTTCATATGAACTTGAGAGGTTAGATGGGCTACTCTGCCTCTGGACATTCTACCTCTAAACTTCTTTATCAAAACATAACCAACAATTGCAACAATGCAGCAAACAAATGCAGCTAAACCTCCCAATCCAAGGGTCGTCTCCCCAATCTTCTTCCCCATACGAGCATCAACGACATGACTGCTATTGGTGCTTGAATCCTCCAATGAGCACATAAAACAGTCTCCTTCGTTAATGGCACCCACAGGACTCAAAGAAGGGACCAACCCAAAAGTTCTAAATAGCCATCTATCAACAATGTAAAGAGCAGAGCCCTTCCCATTGGAAGCAGAGAATCCCACATACATAAACTCCTTAAATTGCTTAGAAAGGTCGATCTGCGCAACCAGAAGAGGATTTGCGGGTCGAGTCTGGGAATACCCAACCCAGACCTGGATCATCTTAATGTCATCCCTGTATTCAATCCAAGCAGTAATCTTCCTGCCATTTTTCAAAGCAATGCCACTTGACCAAAAATCCACAGAAGTCAAAGAGGTAGGTGAGTTGAGATCAAGACCGAGATGATTGTCATTAATGTCGCCAAGATCAGGGTGGAAATTGGTGTCGAATTCAACAGCGACGAAAGAAAGGTGGGAATCAAGAGACGGGTCGGGAAGGCCCATGTGCCCAAGAGAGCGGCTGAAAGATTTGGTATCGGAGGTGATGAGAAAGGCGATTCCATCGGCAAAAGGGCAAAACGGGGTGGGGACAATGGAGAAGGAGAATCGAGAGGAGAAAGAAGCCGTGGAATTGGTGGAGAAATCAAGAAAGCGAAAAGGGTTTACGTAGAAGGCGGTTCCGACCCCGGAATGGGAATTCGAAGAAAAGGGAAGGCAGCTGTGTTCTTTAGTGAGAAGAATGGCATTGTTTCTGATATGGGCGTCACCTGAGAGCGTAAAGTTTTCACTGGACAAGAAAGAAAGGGAAAGAGGGGCGAAACTGGAAAGGATGAAGAAAAAGAAGAAATGAACAGAGAAGAACGTCGAATAATCCATAACTGAGCTTGCTCTGTTTGGCCGAGAGAGCGGGAAATCATAGGGTAGCATTTCCTTCCTCGTTCATATTTCTTTTTTTTTTTCTTTGTAAATAAAAAAAAAAGATATAACTTGTTACACTCAAAGAACAAGAATTAAAACAAGAACAAAAGAACTAGAAGCTTGAACTCCATGAGACAGAACGATATACTCTTATTCAACATAACATAAACCAAACTGTCCTTTATATGATCAATTCATCAGCTTCCTACCAAATGAATACACAAAAAGTACTTATTATCTGCCAAGATTCCATGTTATAATAGGTAAGAATTAAGCCAACATTGAAAAAGAAACATCACTTCATCATACACATGGGAGAACTCATCGTAATAGATAGTAAGCCTCTTAAAAACGCCTATCGCCTACCTCACGCAGCTGCCTTCGAGAAGTTGATTCGAAGTTTTCTTAGTGGTCTCAACTCTTCTGAAGGGCTTCAAAAGTTCATATCTGCAATGGTAAGAATATAAAATGAAAATAAGAACACCTACCACTGAGATTCTTACTTAGAACATGAAAGTTTAGTCAATCCATCACTACTTCACATGAGATCTCAGATACGGTTTGCTTCTCTTCCCTTAACATAACTATTGATATTTCAACTTGGAGTGCACAATAGACTTCACAGAGATGATGGATTTCTTCTAATTCATGTATCAAATGCAAAAAGGTCGTGCTAACTAAAGATATCTTAGAGATGTTAATTCTTTATGGCAAAAAATCGTATATAGCAAGAATCAGATAGAAGACTACATGGTGCACAAGGATTACCCCTTTGGAGCCTATGTAAGGCAACCTATTTGGGCCTTGATAGCATATCGGTGAGGTGCCACATTGGTTGGAGAGGAGAATGAAACATTATTTACAAGGGTGTAGAAGCCTCTTCCCAACATACACATTTTAAAAACTTTGGATGAAACCCGAGAGGGAAAGCCAAAAGAGGACAATATCTGCTAGCAGTGGGCTTGGAGCCGTTACCGTATCTCTTAGCATAAACAGCGGTTTGAGCTTAAGAAACAGTGAAAACATTAGTTTTTCGGTGGATATACAGTGTGATGGCAGGACTTTTAGCTGGAGGTTTCTTACTACACGTGCCTTGTTGAATCTAAGTAAGCAGTTCATTGCTTTGCTAAATGCTTAAATTCTGACCTTCCAGGGGATTGAATTAGAGACCTTGAAGACCCATTTAAGATCAAAAGGTGGAGGATTGGATTATCCTTTCTACAACTTCTCCAAGTGCTCAGATAGATGACAAACAATGAAAGCTTGACTGATTGTTCTGATGTTTTAGCTACTTAATCAAATCAGGATTTCATGCTTTGATGGGCTCTTCCCCTATTCTAATTCTAAATGAAAATGTTACAAACTATGAATCAAAAACTTAACACACCAGAAAGATAAAGATGTTCTAGTGATCACCTGAGCTACAATGCTAATCAAGTTGAAGCAGAAGCCAATTCTGAAGCCTCCTTCTGCATTAGATATCGATGCAAAATTGCAAGTTTTGCCGTCTCGAAAGCAAAGTAACCGATAGCTGCAAAGCAAGCACTGTGAAGAACTCTAGGACCCATTCCACGGGTTAATCCAATCCACCCCTCTTCCTGCAATATTTGCTTGATCGTAGCCGACACCCCACTGTACATGTTTGCAGCCTCCCCATGAACTTGAGTCATCAACCTTGTCTTGACAACATCAAGAGGTGTTGTAAGAGTGGCCGATATAGCACCAGCCAATGCTCCACAACAAACACTCTGAAGCGGTTCCAGATTGTTACTCTTCGTTTTGCTAAGAACAGCAGCTTTCAAATACTCAAATGAAGAGTAACTCAAAACCCCAGCAGGTAAATTCCTTAACAACGTTGCAAAATAACCAGCATAAAGCCCCATTATACCATCTTTCTCAAGAATCTGAATCAAAACCTCCCAAGACCTCCCTTTAACCCCAACCTGCATTCTCTGAGTAATTAACTCCTTCGGCACCATTATAGCCGAGGAGATAATATTCCCCATAGCCCCAGCAGTTGGAGGAATAAGCAGAGAAGGGCAATCAAATTTCGACAGAATCGACTTACCAAACTCGCATGTTCCAAAATAAACGGCTGAAGAAGCTGCAGAGCCGACAATTACAGCAGAAACGCCTCTGTAAAACCCTAGAATCCCTCTGGATTGGAAGGTCTTAACAATGGCATCGAATGTACCCTTGTAAATCTCCGAAGCCCCTTTTGCTTGGAGCCTGGTTTTGATGGTATCGAGCGGAAGGAGACAAACGTAAGTGAAGGCACCAGCCATGGCACCACCCGCGGCGCCGACGACTGCCCGTTCGAGGACGGATAAATTCTTGATAAGGGATTGAATTTTGGGGGAGTTTTTAGAGGGAGGTTTCAGCCAGTTGGAGGATTTGGGGGTGAAAACTTGCTGTTCGGTGGATAAGGACAATGAAGAAAACGGAAGAGGAGGATACTGGAAGTGATTCCGATCCTTGGGGACTTTATTACCGGCGAGTAATGAATCAAAGTTGGAGAAAAGAGTGGGGAATTCGAAAAGAGAAGGATAACAAACCGGATCCGGCGGGGGAAGGCCAAGAGCGGCGGAGAGTCTGCTTTCCATAACTGGAAGTCTCTCGAATTTCACTCAGCTCTCGCCGGAAATGGAGAAGATGATCGGAATATATATATATACAGTAACCCCTCGACTAATTAACTTGGTTTTATTGAAGGAGACTCAGAAACCTTGCCGCGGTGGCCGCCGGACAGCCTCGCAACGCTTTAACCTGTGTGGTTCATGCCTTAATCATATAAATAATCGCTAATTATTTATATTAATTAAAGAAATAAATCAGTAATTTATATCGTTATGGGCTGGGCCTAATGAATTGAGTTATATGTTTTGGGCCGAAAACATGGGCTCTTCAATTCCGAAAATTGGGCCTTTGAGTCTCATGAACTCGAATTTGAGCTTTCTTTCAGTATTTTATTAAATATTTTTACATTTTAAAAATGGAAAAATAAATTAAATTTAAAATTAGATTTGCTAAATCTTTAATTGATTTGATGAGAGCATAATTCATAATTAGGTAAGCTTAATTGATAATTAGGTAAGCTCCACCACACCAACAATAAAGTTATTAAAAATTATTAATCTTAATTTTTAGGACTTTAAAATTAAAATAAAAAAGTTTTAGATTTTCTTTTATGGGATGGAAATAAATATTATTATTTATATTTGAGTAGATCTTAAGAATTGTTTTTTTTTTTTTTTAATTGGGACTTTAAATGCGAACTAGATTTGGGGGTAGAATCGTAATTAGCCGCTTGAAAATAAAGACATTTAACATCAAAATTTATTATTAGCAAAGGGATAGATCTTGTGTTGAGAAATAAATAAATAAATAAATCGGCAATTAAAATATATTTCTTTCTCTTGGGTCAAAGGTCAACGTCAGGGTAAAAGTTTGCTTTTATTTAATCTATAAACTATACAATATATATATTTTTTTTAATTTTCTTTCTTATTAAAACATTTTAAAATTAAAAAAAGAAAAAAAAAGATGGCTTTTTTGGTTAATCATATGGGTATATCAATTGGAATATTATTACCAATGATTACCAAAATGTGGTTCGACCCAAAAACAACCGTAACAACTTAGGACCTTTTTTTTCAATCCCAAAAGTAAAATTTGTGAACACATATGTCAGGAACATAAATGATGTAGGCATCTCAAAAAATAGGGCCCTCTTTAAATGTTTTGTACGAGAGATGATGTTTCTTACTATAAACTCACGGACTACTCATTTTAGGGTTATGCCCCTCGAGAGATTGAGAAGTTGTTCTCTTTTCTCGTTTACCTCCTAGTCTGGTCTTTCTGTGTGTGCACCCTAATTTGTCCCTGGCTTTTTCCTATTTAGTTTATATTTGATTTCCTTTGTAGTTCGGGCTTGTCCTCTCACTCTAATTTTATCCATAAGAAAAATTCTTGAAATCATATAGGATTGTGATGTCTCACATTTAAACATGCTCGTTTTAAAGCCTTAAGGAGAAACCCGATAAGGGAAAACTTAAGGAGGACAATATTTTATAGTAGTGGATCTGGGCCAACTCGACTATGTGTCTAAGCCCACTGACAACCGATATTATTCACTTTGACATTTCCCTTTCGAGCTTCCTCTCAAGATTTTTAAAACACATCTATTAAAAAGAGGTTCTCACACTCTTATAAATAATGCTTTGTTCTCCTCTTCAACTAATGTGGGATCTCATAATTCACTCTATTTCAAGGCCCATCGAGTTTTGTTCCTCTTAAAAGCCATGTGTTTTAGTCATAGATAAATGGGTGTGGGTCCCTTTTGCTTTTTCTGCCTTTTTCTTGTGAAAGTGGACAAAAAGCTAATGAATTTGTGGAGGGTAATATTTGAATTATTTAAAACATATTTATCAAATAAGTTTGAAATACTTAAAATTATATTCATGGTATTTAAAATTACTATAATTATTAGTAAAAAAAAATCACCTTTAAAATGGTAAAATAAAAGGGCAAAATTGGAATACTCGAGAATATTTTATATAAACTGATGAAATGAGACGGAAAGAAATCGAGAAAAAAAAAAAACAAATATAGAGTTAATCGTATATTATTTAAGGAGGTCATTATAATGAATTCGATCATTTTCTACGAGAGAAAAATTGTAAAAATATCTAACGTACTATTTAACTGTGACGAGTCGTTAAATAATTTGTTGTGTAATTAAGTCAAATCGATAGGATGAGGTTTATAACGGGCCCTCGCCTCTTTTAAATTTGGCTTCTTCTACACAAAGCTAGCCCTTGGAAGCTGCTGCTGCCCCCTACCTACCTTTTATTCCTTTTCATTTCCCTTTTTATCGTTCTACGTTTCATTTCTATCGACATTCTTATCTTTTTGGTCGGTCGGTCACTGTGAATTTCACTTACTAGAGCCATTTAAGATCTTATTTAGAAATATTTATTTTATTTGCCGTGAGTTCTAGAGCGGGTGAATAAAAAATTCTCAAATATATTTATGACGGTTTTTTTAATTTATTATTTTTGATACGTATACATTTATTATTATCGATAATTTAGATAATTGAAATATATGGTTAAATATTTGAATTAAATAATAAAAATAAAAACCCATTTTCCATGTGTAGTTTTTGTTCTTTTCTCGAGGAATTATAGTTATTGCTTATAGAACAAGTTAAAATGATGCTCCACTAATCACGTGCTATTATTGCTATTATAATTTTTGTCATGTTATTATTCTTATTATAAGATTCTAATGTAACATTCACATTAATAACCATAGTCTTCGATTTTAATATAAAGTTTATGCGTTTTAAAATATATATATTTATAATTTAAAATAATAATAAATCAATTACAAGATATTTTTTTAATTACCTAAAATAATAAAAGTAAATATATTAATATTTTAAAAAAAAGTTGTAGGGAGGTTTTCAAATTAATTTTACTATATTTTAAAAAAGATTACATTTAAAAAACTTAAAAAAAGTTTTCCCATTCAATGCGTATAATATTTCAATAATAATTAAATTATTATGGTCTATATTTCAAGCAGGTGTAGTTATTAATTTTTTTTTATTTATAATTTTCAAATAATTATTTTTTTTGAAAGCATAATTTTACAATAATGTCTTTGCTGACGGAAATAAATCAAAATTATCTTGTTAAATAAATATTTAATTTTAATTTTAAATAAATTTTATTATACATTGAAAACGATGATTACATTGCCTTTTTTAAATAAATAAAAAGGAAAATTAAGAAAATACATTAATAGAAAGAATTATAAATTCCATAAATTGGCATAAAAAATGTAAACATATAAATTTTATCGACATGATTATAAAATTTAAATAAAAAATTGACCGGAAGATTTAAATTTTTTATTGAAAATAATCTGAAAGTCAAACATTCAAATGTCGACGGTCAACTGCATTAAAATATAAATATTTGATTTGGGTTTTTATTAAATTGTAAATACTGAAAATTAAATCTGTAATTTTCCTTAAATAAATTAAATGGAAGAAGCTGAGAAATCTTTGTATTAAAAATTAGAATATAACGAATAAAAATAGTATTTTTTTAAAAATATTTAATTATTTATAATATACATTTCCTTTTTATTTTTAATTTATTTTTTGGGGGGTTTATTTGGTTTTCTCTTTTTCCCGTCTTTGACTCTGTACTTTTACAGACTTCCGACTACGTCTTTTCTCTCTCTAGACTCCTTGTCTCCTCCGCCGGTTTTCGCTTTGTTCCGTCACTGGCGGCTTCCAGGACTGGTTTTTTTGTCGCCGTCGGAAGCGGTTTCTTTGCTGTGAAGCCATCTTTGTTTTCTGAGAAACCGCTTTGGAGGCTGTATTTCAGTTTTTGCTTCTCATTTCAAGAGTTTAAGGCCGAGGTATGAGGATGTTTTTGATTCTGTGTTTCGGATGGAGTTTCTAGGACTTTGGTTTCGAAGGAGCGTGACAGATCTACGAAGCTTTTGGGGAAGGACGAGGGGGAGGGAGATGTGAAATTTTGTTTTTGTTTGTCAGAGAGTTTTAGAGAGAGAGAGAGAGAAAGAGAGAGAGAGAGAGAGAGCTCTGCGGTGGGCCTGATGTGACCGTTGATGTTAGTGTACGGAAGATTTAGTCGCCGTATAGGATGACCGGTGAACGGTGGAGTGATCAGAGTGGGTGGTGGTCTTTTGGCGATTTTTTCACATGGAATGGCAGATCCTTCTAGCTATGCAAATGCCGACCGTGATATCCAGCAGGTCTTCTTTCTCCTCTCTGTTTCCGCGTATTTTCTTCATCGGTCTGAGCTCATGTTTTTTGGGTCCCCGAATTTCTTGCGTTGATTTTTTCTATTATCCGAAACTTCAAATTTTTTTTTTCTACCGTCATCAGCTGGATGTTCGGAATTGCTGAGATGTTCTTGGTCAAAATTGAATCGTGGAAGAAAAAACGGTTCATGATATTTTCTCTGTACTGAACAATTTAACTTGGGCTCTCCATCTCTGTCTACATTGACTGAAATCTGTTGGATATACGAAGTCGTAGATCTTTGGCGTTGAGCACATGTTGAACTTTGATGCCTTGATTAAATTCATTCGGAATTGAGCTTTTCCGATTAATTTGAAGCCAGCAAAGTGGACTATTTCGAATCAAATCATGTTTCGGGTTCAACTCCCATATTGATTTTACAGACTTACCTTCGACAAAACAGCGAGAGAAAAATGCGTGCAATTTAGGGATGTTATACCTGTTCTAATTTCATTTAATGAAAAACATCGGTCGGATAATAGTTGTTTATCTATAATTTCTCCTTCCAAAACTACAAAATGCCTGGTTATGTGGCCAGATAGTTCATTGGGAAGAGTTCTTTCGAGATTTATTTATTTTTCTTACACAGCTCAGATACTGATTCTTGAAAGTTTTAATCATTCTTTGCCTTTCTTTTCGTTTTGGTCAGATAGCTGTGTCTATTTTGTTAACTTTTTTGTTCATTTTGGGATGAGAACAAGAGTGTAAACTAATCTGGAACTTCTTTCTCGCTGCTCGGACATTTAACACTCCCTTAACTGTATGACATACTGATTCAGTACCTTCTACCGTTGTGCACTCATGACTGTGGGAACAATTCTTCAGCCTTGTATTTAATTTTAGTTCTGAACTGTAGAACTCCATTTTACCACATTTTAGTTATTCCATTGGGGTAATATATAAATTGTTTGAAGCTAAGTTCCAAACAGTTCAAAATAGAATAATTTGATGGATTTAACATCATATATTGGTAACAGGAGATGCTGATTGGCCATGTCTACTTTTGAGTGCGCTAAGCTGTAAGAGTAACCTGGATGCCAATACTCAGGACTGGCTGCTAGTTAAGTTCTGAAGCAAATCACGTTACGCTATTGCTAACTTACCTTAGTTTTCTAAAATAGATTGGGGATTTTATTTTTGTTAAATAATCTGTTATGGAATTTGTGACAACCTGCGTTATTTAGAACTGACCTGTCATGGATGGCACTGTGATTTTTGAGCACTTAATCTTCAAGGCTAAGGGTATTATAGTGGTTTTTCGTCCTATTCTTTTTTTCCCTCAAACATTTCCATCTGTTACTTCTTCAACCCCATTGTGAAGCTGTAACCAAATTCTCCAAGGCATATTTCTTTCTCTGCCATTATTCAATATCCAACCTTGCTTATAGTTTCATTTTCCTCTTTGCGGTAGTTTCACAAGGTTGGTTCCATCTTGCAGGCATTAATTACATTGAAGAAGGGTGCTCAACTGCTTAAATATGGTCGTAAAGGAAAGCCAAAGTTCTGTCCATTTAGGCTTTCTAGTGTGAGTTTGATTTCAATAGTGGTTTTAATTAGTCTTATTAAAGCTTTATATCCTTTAAACATTTCTATTTTCTGTTTTGGTAGTTTCCAAATTAGCTTACACTATCGATGAAAATTTGGTGGATATACTTGCTCATCTCTCTTTGCAATGCTTTTGTGTTGCTGCTATTCAGTGACTTATTTAGTTACTAAAAGCTGATCACATTTTCTCGGAAGAAACTAGGTACCAACTTTTGTGATTTGAATACTAGAACAGAGTGGAAGAATATGGTTTTCTAATGTTTTTAAAGCTTGATCAGAATGTGATGTAGGGAAATTCTAATGTTTTTGAGTGATCATAGCATAGGATTCTTTCATAAGTTTTGAGAACCTTGCAACTCAAATTATTATCCTTGTTTTGATCGTTGCTTTCACTTTATATTGAATGAAATGTTATTCAGTTTACTGGCTTCTTATCCGCAAGAGTGTAAATGGCATCATGGTTTTAAATAAATGGTTCATTATCTCAAAGAAAGTCAGCTATTAGAGTAACTTTTGGCTGCATTTTCATGAAATCTTGCAACCTAGTATGATTGTTATTTGCTTGTTCGGACACATTATGTTCTTTGGATTCTGTATGAGTGGTCGCAGTAGAGAAGAATCTTAATGATCTTCCATACACTTCATGTGGATGTACGCATATGGGAAAGTTGGCTGTCAACTAAATTGTATACACATGAGCATTAATGTAGGTACACGTACAATGACATTAAAAAAAAAAAATTCCAAAAACTTTGATGTGCTTTTGTGGTGTTGTTACCAGAGTTCTGGAATTATCCAACAAATTAGGTCAACCATTTTGAAAATTCTATTGTTATTGGCTTGATGCACATGCTACGAGAGGAATTTATTTGTTTTGTCAATAACGGGTGGTTAATAAGGAATATCTGTTAATTTATCTTTTCCATTGGAAGTTGGAGCAATGAAGATTCAGTTTTAATAATGAAATTTATCAGTTCTTTGTTAATATTGTAACTATTTTTTTTCAGCTTTTTATGTTTGCAGTGGCTTGATAGTATTCCTTGCATTATTACTGTTGTTTATTTTTTCTATTTTCAGGATGAATCTTCCTTGATCTGGATTTCAAGTAAAGGCGAAAGAAGTTTGAAGTTAGCTTCAATCTCACAAATTGTTCCTGGACAAAGAACTGTAAGATATTAGTTCATTTGTTGTCACTCTAATGCTCAGCTATAATAATTATTCTTTCTACTTGATGTAATTAGCACACGTTGTTACTTAGTTCATTCGTTGATATTTATTTTACTTTTACATGGAATTTATTCAGGCTGTCTTTGAAAGATATCTTCGTCCTGAAAAGGATTACTTATCATTCTCCCTTATATACAACAACGGGAAGCGATCCCTTGATCTGGTTGGTGACAAACATTTTTCTCTTTTTGTGCTTACTTAAAATGTCATTTATCTTTTACTGGTCTTTTGACTCGATGGTAATGGTGATATGTTCTTGCTCCTTAGATTTGTAAGGATAAAGTTGAGGCAGAGGCTTGGATTGCAGGCCTGAAAGCTTTAATAGCATCTGGTCAAGGTGGACGTTCCAAGATTGATGGTTGGAGTGATGGAGGCCTCTATCTTGATGTAAACTCTTTTTCTTGGAAGTCTTTTATAGATTCTTTTGTTCCCTAGAAAAAGCCTTTTAAAACTCAGTTCCTTATCCTAAAAATAAAAATTCAATTAAAAATGGAGATGCAGCTACAACAGAAGCAAAACTGAAGAGAAGATTAGGCATTGAGACGTTAATAGAAACTGGGAACTAAGTTGTACCTCGTGCAGTCTGCTTGCATTCCCTTTGCCCCCGTAATTCACTCGGATTGATGTAATAATCCTTATATCATGACACACAATTCTAGAAGTTCATTCCCTGTGGTTTTAATTTAATTTGTTTTTCCAATTTTAATTCCCTTTTTTGAAAAACACTCCTTAAAAAACACTATTCTTTTTGAAACGTTATGTTAAAAGAAATATGCATAATATCATATTGCATATAGCTTGAATTTCCTCGTGGAAAGCTGTTTAATACTTGGTTTACTGATGTCATTTCAGGACTGTTGTGAATTGACTTCAAATAGCCCAAGTGACAGTTCACACAGTGTGAATAGAGATAATAGCTCTCCAGAAGTTTTTGTTAGTCTCAACGAAAATAAATCTCTGAAGACTTCTCGGCCTGAAAATTACATTGCAAACTCTGAAAGGGCTCATGTATCATTAAACCAAACAAGCATGCAAGTGAAGGGGTCTAGTTCTGATGTTATGCGTGTTAGTGTTTCAAGTGCTCCCAGCACCTCTAGTCATGGGTCTGCACCAGATGACTGTGATGCTCTAGGTGATGTATACATATGGGGTGAGATTGTTGGTGACAATGTTGTGAAGATTGGGGCTGAAAAAAATAGTAGTTATGTGACCTCGAGGACAGATGTACTTCTGCCAAGACCTTTGGAGTCTAACGTTGTTCTAGACATACATCATATAGCCTGTGGGGTCAGGCATGCTGCTTTGGTGACAAGGCAAGGGGAAGTTTTTACTTGGGGAGAGGAATCTGGAGGCCGCCTTGGCCATGGTGTGGTGAAGGATGTAAGTCAACCTCGTATGATTGAATCTTTGGCAGCTAGTAGTATTGATTTTGTTGCGTGTGGAGAGTTCCACACATGTGCTGTTACAATGACCGGGGAACTTTATACATGGGGTGATGGTACCCATAATGCGGGGCTTCTTGGTCATGGCAGTGATGTCAGCCATTGGATACCAAAGAGAGTCTCTGGTCCACTTGAAGGACTTCAAGTTGCTTCAGTGACATGTGGTCCATGGCATACAGCTTTGGTTACATCGATGGGTCAGCTTTTCACGTTTGGTGATGGAACATTTGGTGCACTGGGCCATGGAGACCGAGAAAATATTTCATATCCAAAGGAAGTGGAATCCTTATCAGGCCTGAGGACAATTGCCGTTGCATGTGGGGTGTGGCATACTTCTGCTGTAGTTGAAGTTATTGTGACACAATCTAGTGCGAGCATTTCATCTGGCAAACTGTTTACGTGGGGTGATGGAGATAAAAATCGTTTGGGGCATGGAGATAAGGAACCCAGGCTTAAACCCACATGTGTGCCAGCACTAATTGATTATGATTTTCACAAAATTGCTTGTGGTCACAGCCTTACTGTTGGTTTGACCACTTCAGGACAAGTTTTCTCAATGGGAAGTACTGTTTATGGCCAACTTGGGAATCCCAGTGCAGATGGAAAGATACCTTGCTTGGTAGAGGATAAGCTTTTTGGGGAATCCGTTGAAGAAGTTTCATGCGGTGCATATCATGTGGTGGTATTAACATCAAAAAATGAAGTTTATACATGGGGAAAGGGCGCAAATGGTAGATTGGGCCATGGTGATGTTGAAGATCGGAAGACACCAACTTTGGTAGAAGCTTTGAAAGATAGACATGTGAAATATATAGCATGTGGTTCAAATTACACAGCTGCCATTTGTCATCACAAATGGGTTTCTAGTGCTGAGCAGTCACAATGCTCTGCTTGCAGACAGGCATTTGGGTTTACACGGAAGAGACACAACTGTTATAATTGTGGACTTGTGCACTGCCACTCTTGCAGTTCAAGAAAAGCATTAAGAGCAGCACTTGCACCTAATCCCAGTAAACCATATCGTGTATGTGATTCATGCTATGCAAAACTGATCAAGACATCAGAAGCTAGTAATAATAATAGGAAAAATGCTATGCCTCGCCTCTCAGGTGAGAACAAAGATAGGATTGACAAGAGTGATATGAGAATATCTAAGTCTGTGCCTTCCAATATGGATTTGATAAAGCAATTAGACAACAAAGCTGCTAAACAAGGAAAGAAGGCTGATACATTCTACCTTGTTCGATCCTCTCAAGCACCTTCACTATTGCAGCTTAGAGATGTTGTATTATCAACTGCTGTTGATCTGCGACGAACAGCTCCTAAACCTGTCCTTACTGCTTCTGGAGTGAGTTCCAGATCTGTGTCACCTTTCTCAAGGAAACCAAGCCCTCCTCGATCTGCAACGCCTGTTCCTACAGCATCAGGACTTTCCTTTTCCAAAAGTATTACTGATGGTTTGAAGAAAACAAATGATCTTTTGAATCATGAAGTGCTTAAACTACGTTCACAGGTAAAAGCCATTTCCCCCCTCCTGATTGTCATTCCCTTTCCATCACCCCTCTCCCCTGGCGTAAAGATAAGAGACAATCCGTTTAAGACAAGAAGATCCCAAAACAGCAAGGAATTTCCCACTCCAGAACCATAGGAGATTTTCTCATTTTTTAATTGGTAGGGATAAAAAAAAAAAAAAAGGAGAATAGTCACAGAGTTCTTTAAAAAGAAAATTCTCCTCCAACTTGTCCTGTTCCTTTTGGCTCATAAAATTTGTGCACTTCTGATGAATTTGGCTTTATGACGGAGTATGATCTTATCTTGATGTCTAATAATACAGGTTGAGAGCCTGAGGCAGAGATGTGAACTCCAGGAATTGGAGCTTCAGAAATCTATGAAGAAAACACGAGAAGCTATGGCAGTGGCTGCAGAGGAATCTGGTAAATCTAAAGCGGCCAAAGAAGTCATCAAGTTACTTACCGCCCAGGTCATTTTCTGAATGCATTTTCCCCTATTCTACCAAGCTTTCAGTCTCTGGAGCTTCTGGTTGATCTTTATTGGAGTACAAAGAGAAGAATTCATTTCTTACAAACGATCACTTTGACTATCACGCTGTAAAGCGTGTGGTCTTTGTGTTTGATGCATAAAATATTAATACATAAAGAATTAACTTGTGGCTCTTGGTGTGGTTGAATGAATGATGATGCGTATAATCTAGAGCAATAAGAGGAAATGACATGGACTTCTAATAGACATATTCACTATATTATAATTGTTTTTTTTTTTCCTCAATGCTTAACCATCCTTTGAAATATTTTTACAAGAATACCTGTGGTTCTAATAGTAGTTTATATCCTATAATTGTTCCAGCTTAAAGATATGGCTGAAAGGTTACCTCCTGGAGTATATGATGCTGAGAAAATGAGATCAGTTCATCTTTCAAATGGTTTGGAGTCAAACGGCGTCAACCATTTGAATATGAATGGAGAGCGTCATTCACGATCTGATTCACTTAGCAGCTACTCCTGTGCATCTCCCACGGCATCTGATGCTGCTGCTTGGCAAGGAAGCTATGGCGCAGCTCATTCATCCAGGGAGCTTTCTGGAACGAATGAAAGTATTCTGCAACAAGATAGAATTGACAGTCGAGATTCTAGACTGCCAAATAGTGGAAGAGCTCAGCCAGCAAGCAGTAGTGCCTCGGTGACAGCTGTTGGCAAGGAGCTCGAGTCTTTACAAGATGGTGAAAATAATTCTAGAGCAAAAACTTCTGTACTGGCTAATGCTACTCAAGTTGAAGCTGAATGGATTGAACAATATGAGCCTGGTGTATATATTACTCTTGTGGCTCTACGGGATAGTACTCGGGATCTAAAACGTGTGCGCTTCAGGTGATGTTTCTCTTTGTTTCTTTTTGGGTTTCAGCATCTAGAAATACAGTGATTTTTGTCTCTTTGGTGTGACTTGCAATTTGACTAGTTTCTGATTGAATTATTGGGTGAAAATATGCAATCCATGTGCTGAAGTTTAATTTGGACTCTAAAAAATAAAATAAAAAAGGGCCTCCATGATATATCTAGAACATGAACTCATACAATCTTTTTGGACAAACTTGAGTGGTACTAATAATTTCTGTCAATTCTTTTACAATTATTTATAGTTATAATGCCCATAATGTTGAACTTGTAGGGCAGACTTGTTAGAAATTGAATGGCTTTTTTTGTGTTAGTTCCTCCTTGGTCGGTAGTTTGCTCTACCCCTGCCCTTAGGTTGCCTTCTTCTGTTATTTTAATATACTCAAAGGTTCCATATTAAAAATTGTAGGGCAGGGACACTCTTAGATTTCTTGAATAATTACTCTAAACTATGTCGCTCATGGTTTTCGACATCTAATGCCTTGTATTAGAATCTGAGGTCGAGTTTAAAAAGATCCAATGCGCTGTTCATATAATGTGTGTTACAATTGCATTTACAGCCGGAGAAGATTTGGAGAGCATCAAGCAGAAAATTGGTGGTCAGAGAACCGTGAAAAGGTATACGAGAGATATAACGTTCAGAACTCCGACAAGTCCTCAGTTTCGGGACTGACTTCACAGAGGGCGGATGATGCAATTTCAATAGCTTCCCAGCAACTTTAGCAAAGGGAGCGAATGAATCCAGTGCAGTCCTACTCCAAGCCAGCCATTTTACAGCTTGAAGATGATCAGAAAATGGTATTGGAAAAGTAGAATCTATTGACCTTTGTTCATAAAAGTTCTTTCCTTCTAACCCTTCTCTCATATTATTTTGTCCAATTTATTTATGGGTTGCCTGCCTCTACCCCTTACGACCTGTTGAATCTTTAGTGTATATAAAAAATCATCCATTAAGATTATAGCAGCCAAAGAAAAGAAATTTTTGTTTCTTTGTTTCTTCACCCTCACTATAAAACCACATTCTTTCTCCCTCCCTAGATCATTTCTGAAATCAGAATTTGGTTCTTTAGCAGCTGCAATGTCCTTGTCCTTGTCGTTGTCGATGTCGTTGTCTTTGTCGCTCGTGTACTGAAGTTGATCGCGTCAATGTCTTGGTTGGCATAGCCATTAGCTCATTCTTTTTAACCTCTTATGCACACAGGAACTGTCTCTTTTGTGTTTTTTCTCATTGTAATGGATGATGTTCGTCCACTCGCTTAACCTTCAAACCATATCCAGTAAAAAGGAGAGAAAATAAAGTCAAATTCATAACTTTTGTCTTGAAGTTCAAATGATTTGAGCATTTATCATGCTTTTATGTAGAGTGCTTTCCATTTTATTTTATTTTTGTTTCTTTTACTGTTTCAGTAAACATTTAGTTTTAATTCTGATGTTGGAAAATCATAATTTTATTAAAAATAACAAAATATAATTGTTGGATGATCAAAGTCCCTCCGCTAATTTAGGAAATGATCATAGATTTATATTTAAAGAATACTCTCTCTATTGGTATGAGGCATTTTGGGGAAGCCTAAAGCAAACCCATGAGAGCTTATGCTTAAAGTGGACAATATCATACTATTGTGAGAGTGCGTGTTCGTCTAATATGGTATCAGAGTTATGTCCTAAATTTAGTCATGTCAATAGAATCTGGACAATATCATACTATTGTGAGAGTGCGTGTTCGTCTAATATGGTATCAGAGTTATGTCCTAAATTTAGTCATGTCAATAGAATCTTCAAATATCGAAGAAAGAATTGTGAGCCTAAAAGGTGTAGTCAAAAGTGACTAAAGTGTCAAACAAAGGGTGTACTTTGTTCGAGGGCTCAGAGAAAGGAGTCGAGCCTCGATTAAGGGGAGGCTATTCGAGAGCTCCATAAGCCTCTTGAGGCTTATAGTATACTTTGTTCGAGGGAAGGATTATTGAGAGTGAGTCTCACGTTCTATTGCTTTTATGCTTTTTTTTTTTTTTTCATTTTTATTCACATTTTTTAGTAAATTCCCCAAGTTGCCTTTGTTGACCTTGTAAAAGTTAATAATGAAATTAAGATGTATTAAATTATAGTATATATGATTTTGTTAAAAAATTTAAATTTTAAATATAATATTTTATTTTGGCTAAATCTCCTTTCTTTAAGCCAAATTTGGTTTAATTATAAATGTTAAATGTTAAACAATATAACAATTTTTTTTATTAAAAAAGATTGAAAATTTAAAAAATAATTTGTAAACTAAATTTTATTTTTATTTTTTTTATTTAAAAAGGAGTTTACATTCTTTATGAAATTGTTTTGAAGAAAATAGGTAAAATAAAACAGGTATTTATTTTACGGTAATTCGGTGCGGGATTTGATAATTGATCGCGTAATATCTACGGGGAGATCTTGCGTATCGGATCGTTGTGTTCGTCGGGCTTCGCTTTTGCGTCTAGAATCAACAACGCACAGCTCTAAATTAATCGCCTGTTTTAGGGTTTTAGTAATCTCTAAATTCTGCTTGAAGGTTCATACATTTGTCTCCAGTTTTTCCAAGATCGCTCTTTCCCTTTGTCTGCTGCCTCTCTTTGAAGCTCTAATTTTGAAAAACTGCAGCATATATGGCGGATGATTATTGGAATCGGCAGCAGCCTCTGCTTCCCTCGCCTGGCATGCTTAAACGACCTCGTGTGGAATATGGTATGTCTATGTGTTTATTATGTTTAATTTGGTTTCTTTTCTTGAATTCGTAAGCATTCTTGTTGCGTTTGATGGTATTGCAGCTATTCGATGGTGAATTTTGATGGGCTTATTCCATAAAAGTGTCTGAAAACTAATGAAAACGTTCTTGTATTGTTTGTTTTGATTTGTTAATTTAGTTGTGAATAATCAGTGTTCATAAAGCAATTGAATTCGGGTTTGTTCTGATAAAGTTGTAGTTGAAAATTCTGAATGGAGAATGTATCTGATCCGAGAGGAAATACTACTGCGGAGTGATGTCTGTCACGGCATATTAGAACAATTTGATGCTCCAATGCACTTCATCTGATAGTAGAGATAAGACAATTTTTCTTTTTTTTGGTTCTAGTGGTGGATGTGCAGCCAAGTTCTTCAAAAACCAGTAAAAGGGCCTTACTAAAGGGTTTTTTGTTCTTGATTTCAGTAACATTTGGCGGTGGGGAGATTCTGGGCCTTATTAAAGATTACAATCTGAGGTCCCTAGGATGAAAACCTGATAGGTATCTCATTTATTTACCATTAGAAAACAAGTTAGAGATTATAGCCTATTGATAAGTCACTGATTTGAGAGGGCCAATCTTCTCTCCTGGAAAACACACCCTATCCAAACTACAGGAAGATATATATATATATATATATATATATATATATCTAGAAAAAGGGAGCATACGCATAACTTTTGGGAAGTTACAGGTCCCTTTCTAACTTCCTATTCAAATTTTCAAACATAAAAACTGTCTATAAAACTGAATACTCTTATCACCGTTCGGAAGTGAATTCCCCTGTTTATTCTTCTTAGCATGAACTGTAGTAAATGAGGTCTAACAAAACCCTAAACCAACAACGACCCTTTTGTGCTGGAAGCCTTGGTAGTAAGTAGAAAATGAAAAGTAGTCCCAATGTAAACTTTATACAATATATTTTTCTAAATGCACCTACCTATTTTAAGCCCCTCCTTAAGCCGTCCGCAGTGGTAGTTGAAAAATTCTGTAGGAATTCCTTGTGGAAAGATGGAACTTAAGTCGAAGGAAGTTATCTTGTTAATTAGTGTAAGGATCCAACTCTTTAAGCTGGAAGGATTGTTACCACATGGATGCGTGAGTGGACTTTTGAAAGCAAAACAGAACATGAGTAAGCTAAACAAAAACGTTTCAATAATAAATACTAATTAAAATTCAAAGCAACCTTGAGTTTGGGATCCCAACGAAACATTTATTTTCAAAGCTCAGCGAATATATATTTAAAATAATTACAAATCAAGTAATGGAAGTATGGAGTACATGAATGGGAAAATTTTAAAGTTCCGGGAAGTTTTAGTTTGATATTGTCTTTGTAGTCAAACCTGAATGCCCTCACCACACACCTTGTAGATTCATGTACCATATGAAAAGGAAAGACAGGTAGCATGAGTGAGTATAAAAAAATATTCGGTAAGTAGCCTCATATGAGAGGCTGAAACTGTATTCATACTTAAAACTCATGATATTGAAAGCATGCAAAGTCCTGGCTAATTATACGCCAATGTGTTCTGATACATAAGGGCCTTAATTGAAAATATGGAAACATCCTGTCTAAGTGAACAATTGGCCAATCCCAAACTATACCAACTACATTGCTTCCGTGGGTCAGTCCAGTAGATAAAATGTCACTAGAGATTAGTTGACAACTCTTTAGTAATGTTAGACCTATCCCATCATAGCACCTCATGAAAGCATTCCTGATCATCAACTATAGTGCCTATGCTGGTCATTCCTGGAAGACCAAGCGAGTTAGTTGGTGGCTCTTTAATGGAGCTAGACCTTCCTAACATAATACCTCATGAAAAACTTTTAACTAATATATAAGGGACTGATCCCAAAGCAGAACCAACTATGGTTCCTATGTGCATTAGTCTTGAAAGACAGGACACTGCTAAAGGTTAGTTGACAACCCTCTAGTAGAACTCAGCCTATTCCAACATAATACCTCATGAAAAACATACATAGCGTAATGTGCAGGGAAAGACAATTGTCACAAGGATCATCATGAACTTAGGAGTAAATATACATGTAACTGAGATCCTTTAATCATGCTAAACACTATTTCATTCATCACCAGACCATTTAAATCTCAGACCCCTCTAATCACCATGCTAGATAACATACTTAACATCACAGTTTATTCTAAACCGATGACCCAATAGTTCACATATGCATTCCATATTTCCTGTACTCCAAAACTTTGGATATAAACTACCATGGGTTGACCTAGCCAATAAGGGGCAGGTAAATAATAAGGGGTTTAGAGGGAATGAATACAAGTCATGGTGGCCACCTATCTAGGATTTAATATCCTACCTATTTCCTTGGCTAGTAAATTTAGTATAGTTAAGCAGTTGTCCCATGAGCATAGTTGAGGTGTGCAAAATCTGGCCTAGATGTGAGGATCAGGCTCGTGATCTTCTACCATAATAATGTTTAGATACTTCCATAAATTTTGTTTGGGCTTGATCCACATTTGTTATGTACAATTGCTGACATCCTGCTATAGTTTTTAAGCCTTTCTGAAGGAATTTTTCACTCAATTTCCTGAAGTAGATACTGAGGATTTTTTGAAAGAAAATTTTACTTGATTTGCAAATGGTTTTTTGAGACCTTCAATTTTCTCTTTAATTTTTCTTTATAGAGGTTCCTTGTCCATCTAACATAACGTAATGTTAAATAGAATTTAGATTGCGAGGACAATGAGATTAGATGTGTGGAATATGTGCATGACTGAACAGTTAAAACGATCTATTTAAATAGTAAAAGAGGAATTCTTTACTGATTGAACATTATTGTTTTAATTTAATATTACTATAGTTATGTACGGGACCTATTTTCTTTGACATATCTTTTTATTCCTTCGCTGTAGTGGCATCTGTTGTTTAATGTCTGTAATAATCTCATTTTGTTTTGTTTTGTTAGCAGTTTTCCTCCTTTTTTTAAAAAAAAGAAAATAAAAAATAATAAAATGGAAATGGATTTAGACCTTTCTTCTGTCTGCAGAACTTCCATCCTCTGGATTTCCTCCCGGGCATGATATGCACAGTCATTTATCTAGTGATGATCGTAGTGGTCCTCCGGCTGTAAAAGATACACAAGCAATAGGGTCAGCATATGATCGTTATCTCCAAAGTGTGGTATGAAGAAATCTACATTTATTTTCTCTTCTTGCATCCAGTTTGAGTGCTGAAAACTTGTCATAATTGCTTTTGAAGCAACTTTCTTCTGCTGCATCCGGAGAAGTACCTACCCTTGGGGAAATGGGGATGGGAAGGCCTATTGCAAACAGAATCCCAGTTGGGAGTAGAATGCCTGGGCCTTCAATTCCCGATCCTGTTGTAATGAGTCGTCCTCCTGCAGTCTCTCCTGATCTTGCACCTAATGGTCGGAATATCGAGTATGGTAATCATCTTCCGGTAGAGTCAATAAACAGACCCGGACGCGAAACTGTTCCTCTTCCTCCTGATGCCTCAAACACTTTATATGTTGAAGGACTTCCGTCTGATAGCTCCAGGAGGGAAGTAGCTCGTATCCTTTTTCTCAGTGTTGATGCCTCTGCAAAACTATATTGATTTTTCTCTTCCCTTTCAATTATTTACATAAAAAATTGCGTTCCTTTACGTCGATATAGATATTTTCCGTCCCTTCGTGGGATATAAAGAACTGAGACTTGTGAGCAAAGAATCTAAACATGTAATAGACCCTTGTTTTTTATTTACCTTTGATAACTCCCAGGCACGTGCTAACGTTTACTTTGTTTTTCATGTCGCATTTGTTTCGAAATATAGCGTGGTGGGGACCCTCTTATATTATGCTTTGTAGATTTTGCAAACGCAGCCTGTGCAGCAACTGCCATGAGTGCATTGCAAGGTACAAATTTCTTCCGCACATGCTTTTGCAGTTTTTATAGAAGCAATATTTTCCCGTTGTCACTTCTTTTTACTCGAGATAGAAAAGATGAACGTCTAGGTACATGTTTAGTTCACTTTTCTGCTTTAAATGGACAAAATTTGCAAGTAGTCTGATCTTTTTGTTGAAAGAATTCAAAAGAGATGCTAAAAAACTGTCTGATCTGCACAGGTTATAAAATGGATGAACAAGACCCGGATTCTAACTACTTAAGACTACAGTTCTCACGGCATCCAGGGCCGAGGTCTGGCACTGGAGGATCGGGCGGCAAAAGGTGAACAAGGTTGAGAGAAAGGACAATGACCAATTTAAATGGGAAGCTTTCATCTTCTGGTGTACATTGTACTAGCTGCTCTGCTTGTACGCCCATTATTATAACTACTTAGAGATGCTGTTAAAGTTAGGCAAATTTTAGACGACCCCATATTAAAGTTGCATGTAAATTTAAGAGGCTTAGATTCGGAGGGTTTCAATGGTCAAACAATTTGAACGAATATGGTATTTGTTGAAAGAAGAGTACGCAAGTGATTATTTTTAATTGATTTCTTATTGAAATTATTTGAAAATATTTTGTTATATAATACAATATTCTTCCACAAAATAAATAAATAAGTATGTGTCAAAAATGATGTCGAGTTCTCTAATTTGAATGGTAATGGTTGGTGGAATTTAATACAACCAATTCAATTTATTTGACCAATCATCCCTCCTATCTTGTGACTCGAGAAATTGGTCGAAATTTTTTCAGTTTCACCGGGTAATCAAATAAAGTTACCCTATGTGGACACGGACATGTAGTTTTTATATATGATGTATGTATGAGATGCCAAGCTTTCAATAGGAAATGGGGTCTCATAAGCTCCTTCATCTGTTCTTTCGTGCTCCTCGCATTGCTCATTTCAAATTTGCCCTCAAAATTTGCTGCACACCATAGTTACCCTTCTCCTCCTCCGTCGCCGCAGCAGCTACGTCCAGTGCCACCACCGAATCGCTCAGCACCGGCATCCATGATACGTTATACATCGAAGTCACAGAGGTCAGCCCCGCCACCTAGCCAGCGGCAGTGGCCAAAGGAGTACAGCCGTAAAACGCCGCCACCTCCTTTCTAATACTTCTACTATATATATTTGCATCATATAAAGGTGGAGAAGCTTTAGTTTTTATGTAATAGGGATTTATGCATTAAGGAATGCAGAGCCAATGCGAAGATTTGTTGTTTATCTATTCAATACTAAACGTGAAACAATGCATTTTACTGCCCTATATTGCCTCTCATGGCCTTTCCAGCATTCACAGTCATTTGTGCATGGGAGCTCTACCTTTACCTAAAAAATATAAAAGTAGCACGTGATTTGAGTATTTTAACTTTAACTTTACCTGAAAAATATAAGGGTAGCATGCGATTTGAGTATTTTAGCTTTAACTTTACCTGAAAAATATAAGGGTAGCATGCGACTTGAGTATTTTAGCTTTAACTTTACCTGAAAAATATAAGGGTAGCATGCGACTTGAGTATTTTAGCTTTAAGTTTACCTGAAAAATATAAGGGTAGCACACGACTTGAGTATTTCTTAAAATACTCCGTAAGTCACCTAAGTATTAGGGTTAATAATGCTATCAGACACATAATATAACATAATATAATTTTGACCTATTCACCTAAGTATTAGGGTTAATAATGCTATCAGACACATAATATAACATAATATAATTTTGACCTATCCTTTCTTAAGCTCTTTCTAGTTTTGGATAAGGTTGGATGTATATATATATATATATATATACGCATGAGGTCCCCATGGTTTTCATTCATAACATAACATTAACATGATATATATATATATATATATACGCATGAGGTCCCCATGGTTTTCATTCATAACATAACATTAACATGATTCACTTTTTACTTTCATCTATGTCATAATACATATATGTATCATGTATATATAGCATCATAGTCATTACATAGAGAACAATCATATAACATAAATAAATATGATACTAAGAGCAAGGGGCATGCACCATCATACATCATGTTGGATGATGAAAGTCCCACATCGGTTAATTTAGGGAATGATCATGGGTTTATAAGTGAGGAATACTAACTCCATTGGTATGAGGCCTTTTGGGAAGCCCAAAGTAAAGCCATGAGAGCTTATGCTCAAAGTGGACAATATCATACCATTGTGGAGAGTCGTGTTCGTCTAACACATCATTCAATATGTTGGCTGTGGGGTTCAAACCCACATGCACTTATGTGTAGAAAATCTTAAGTCTTCCCCTTAACCTCTCGGACAAACCAGCTAATATGTCTTCCTAATTCGGAGAGTCGTGTTCGTCTAACACATCATTCAATATGTTGGCTGTGGGGTTCAAACCCACATGCACTTATGTGTAGAAAATCTTAAGTCTTCCCCTTAACCTCTCGGACAAACCAGCTAATATGTCTTCCTAATTCGGAGAGTCGTGTTCGTCTAACACATCATTCAATATGTTGGCTGTGGGGTTCAAACCCACATGCACTTGGAGAGTCGTGTTCGTCTAACACATCATTCAATATGTTGGCTGTGGGGTTCAAACCCACATGCACTTATGTGTAGGTGTTCGTCTAACACATCATTCAATATGTTGGCTGTGGGGTTCAAACCCACATGCACTTATGTGTAGAAAATCTTAAGTCTTCCCCTTAACCTCTCGGACAAACCAGCTAATATGTCTTCCTAATTCAAACAAATATACAAATATTAAAGTCATTAACGAACTTTCTTTTTATTCAATACTCTAATGTCTTTCTATTCCAAAATTAATCTTAAAATATTTATATATTTCTACTCGAAAGTATGTTTTATCCTACACGCATTCACTAAAAAATTGTTATTTTGGAATTGAGTTCCTTTCCTTTTAAGTATTTTAATTAAACAAACTTTAAAGATCAAGTCAATGTCTTAATTAACAATAACCGAGTTGAATACATAGCCTTAGCCTTGTTTAATGAGTTGATTTGACCTTCAATTTGAAATGACATTTTAATATTGATCCACCTCTTCGGAGGCCCAGCCTACACATTGTTTTGCAGTCCAAACCCACTACTAGTATATATTATCCACTTTAACTTATTACGTATTGTCGTTAGTCTCACAGTTTCAAAACGCGTCTACCACATTGGATAGTGTTTAAAGTACGATCAAAGTCTCACCTTTACTAAAAAAATGAAGAGATTAGGAGTATATAAGTCAAGAAACAATATTTGTATGACGTCTTTTTTATCGAATTAAACGTTCAAACTTAAAACTTAAGGTTATTGTTTGAGCTCGAAGCCTGTACCCCCGAGTGGCTCGAGGGGCTGGTGTGGTGTGGTGTGGCACTATATAAAGTCCATGAAAACCCCATTAAAACACAACACACCCAAAAATGAAGCCTTTAGTGTCCTCTCTTGTTTTCGTCATCTTAGCAGCATCCCTCATTGTCCAATCTTCTCCCATCAAAAACTTTCATTATTATTCACTGCCCTCTCTTCGTCACAAAAATATTTTTACGCTATTGTCAAGTGAAACGTCCTCGTCGTTGGCATCGACGCCGCCCGTCCTTCAAGCACCATGGCCTCCCATATACCTCCCACCTTCGCCCCCGCCCCCGTTCTAGATATATTATATGATTGTGTCTAATGTTTATGCATAATAGAAGTAAATTGTTCTTAAAAATGAGATAATGTATTTGGTGTTAAATGCAATAAGAGTTTCGTACAAATAAATAATACTATTTGCATCCACAACGTAACGTGATGATATCTATGATATAAAGTCTTAATACTCAAATCTGTCGGCCTCTTTGTTTGTGATTTTGAGTTTTGGGTTCTTATATTATTTTATCTATTCGCTAATCTCTATTATAAAACGATCACCTCCAAAAATTACTACTACCTTTAATTACCTATGTTTTACTATTAAATATATCATAGATTTTATAAACTTAAGTTCATCAACATCATGTGACCTAAGGGAAAATTTACTGGGTGTCACGTGTGACATAAATTTTGTGTATAGCTAGCAGATATTGTCTTGTTTGGAATTTCCCTTTCGGACTTTTTCTCAAGGTTTTTAAAACGCATCTTTGAATAGTGTTTCGTTCTTCCCACCACTCCCTAGTGGATGCCCTTTAAAAACCTTGAGGAAATTCGTTTTCCCCCCCTCTTCCTAGTGGATGCACTTTAAAAAAGTTGAAGAAATATAAGGTTCCCAGATCCACCCCTAGCAGATATTGTTCTCTTTGGGCTTCCGTTCGGGCTTCTCCTCTCTCTCCTCAAGGCTTTAAAATGATATTGTTCTCTTTGGGCTTCTCCTCTCTCTCCTCAAGGCTTTAAAATCCAGCAGATATTGTTCTTTGGGCTTCCTTTCGGGCTAGGGGAAGGTTTCCACACCCTTATGGGCTTTTCCTTTCGGGCTTCTCCTCAAGGCTTTAAAACGCGTCTGCTAGGGGAAGGCTTCCGCACTCTTATAAATGATGATTTGTTCACCTCCCCAACCAATGTGGAAGGTCACAATCCACCCCTTTCGTGGCCCAGCGTCCTCGCTGGCACTCTTTCCTCCAATTGATATGGGACTGCCCCAAAATCCACCTCCTTTGGGTCCCAACGTCCTTACTAACACACCGCTTCGTGTCTACCCGCCTTCGAGAAACAACAAGAAACTCTGATACCATTTGTAACGGCCCAGATTCACCACTAGCAGATATTGTTTCTTTAACCTTTCCATTTCGAGCTTTCCCTCAAGGCTTTAAAATGCGTCTACTAATGGAAGGTTTTCACACCTTTATAAATGGTGGTTTGTTCTCCTCTCCATCCAATGTGGGACATCACAAAAAAGTTCGAAAGAAAAAAGTTCAAAGAAGACAATATCTAGTAACGATGGGGTTGGGATCTATAATATAATTTCTCCTTCAGTTGAAGTGGGGGTCAAGCAGCCAAAGCTCACCGGGTTTCCAAGTAGGTTCTTATTTGCATTATAAGCATGATCAACTTGCTTCCCCAAATGAGCATATAAAAAGGCATTATCAAAATCCAATCTTGGCATTGGAAACAGGACAATGAGATCTCTAATAATGGCCTCTCACCTTTTATCTCTTCTTCTCATTGCTTCTCTCTCTTTACATCTCCCATCACAATTGGCTGCTGCTGCACGTTACAACATTCACCCATATCAATACCAACTTCATCCGCCGTCTTCGCCGCCGCCTCCGCCTGAGAATCTCTCCTCTCCACCGGCACCCAAGAAGCAATACAAATGGTGGAGGTCACTGCTGCAGAGGCGACCGCCACATAAGATGCCATGGCCAATAAAGGCCACCCGTAAATCGCCTCCGCCGCCTTTCTAAAGCACCGCTAATGTTAGCATCATTAGCTTAATTGTTTTGGAATTGAAATGCATTTTCCGATGGTTCTTATGAATTAAGAGAGAGAGAGAAGGATCTATTATTGTCGAGCTGCCCACAAGTCAATAATATTGGCGGCTCTTATATTTTCTAGATTATGATAACTATGAGTATATACTATTACTCATACTAGTTGTGGGGTTTGAACCCACTTGCACACCACAAGATCGCAAGTCTTGTATGTCACCTTCTTCTATCATTAGACCGTCTATCGATGGTGGAGTTCGAACCTACACGCACTTATTTGCAAAAGATCTTAAGTTTTTTTTCTTAACCAGTCGGGCAAACCAACTAATTTACTTTATCGAAATTAAATTAAGTAAACTTAATTAAATTAGTTAATTAAATTTAAGTATGAATAACACTATAATATACCCACTAGTTTTTTTTTTTTAATGTAACCAATTAAGATTATGAAAAAAAAAAATTGTAAATTAAAAGTATGTCAAATTACACATTAAAATTTAAAAAAAAAATTATATCCATAAATTTAGACGGTTGTATCACTTAAAATCTTTGTAAAATCATTGACATAATTTTTTTTTTTATTCAATACTCTAATAATGTTTATATATTTCTACTTGAAAATATATTTTATCGTAAACGTGTTCAATAAAATAATTTTCGTATAAGTAGTTGAATTAAATAAACTTATGATCAAGTCAATCGATGTCTTAATTAATAAAAATTAATTGGCTTAATTAGTTGATTTGACCTTCCATTTGAAATAACATTTTAATACTTAGAAGAAGTCGTTATTCTATTCATAACCCACCTTTTTGGAGCTCTAACGTCTTCGCTGACACACTACTTAGTAACTCAAACCTACTGGTAGTAGATATCATATGTTTTGACTTGTTATGTATCATCGTCAGTCTCAGAGTTTTAAAATGTGTCTATCACATTGAATAGTATTTACTAAAAAATGAAGAGATTTTAAGTATATAAGTCAAGAAACAATATTTATATTAGCATGAAATCTTTTTGATCGAATCAACTGAACATTAAACGTTCAAACGTTCAAATGTTATCGTCTATGATAATAGACAAAGGAAAGTGTAGAGAAACTTAGGTTATTGTCTGAGCTCGAGGTTGGTGTGGTACGGCACTATATAAAGTCTATGAAAACACCATTAAAGTACAACACACCCAAACATGAAGCCTTCAATGGCTTCTCTTGTTTTGACCATTTTAGCCGCATCTCTCATGGTCCAATCTTTTCCCATAAAAAACCTTCATTATTATTCACTGTCATCTCTTCATCACAAAAATACTCTTCCGCCATTGCCATTGCCATCGTCAAGAGTAACGTCGTCATCGTTGCTATCGTCACGGACCATCCTTCAAGATCCATGGTCTCCCATATACCTCCCACAGTCGCCCCCACCTCCGTTCTAGACATATGATTGTGTCTAATGTTTATGCATAATCAACGTAAGGGCTTCCCGAAATTTAATTTCAATTGTTCGACTACTATTGTGTTTCCTAAGTTGCCTAACAATTAAATTATGTATTTCGTGTTAAATGCAATAAAATTTTTATATAAATCAATAATTTAGCCATTCATATTAATAATTATTCTTAGATTTATGATTTTAATAAAATTATATAAACTTTCTTTTCATTTCAAATGATTGATGACCTTACAAAGTGTGTGATGAGGGCGTTTTAGTTGATTGATCATGGTTGTCTAAGCACCAATCTCGAGCATTTATTTGCTCCCTCCATGAAGAAAGATGTCACGGTTGTGGAAGCAATGGTCCTCTGAGTTACAATGCTTTGTGGATTTGTGAGGTATTGTCACGATCTCCTCTACCACCACATTCACAACCATGTCCATGATCATGTTTACGACCTCTGTTTTCGTTGTTATGTAGCCATGTCCCCTCATACCTAAAAAGAAGAGTAACTATATCATTATTTTTCGTCCATGCGAGCCCTCATGTTTGAGTAAGAGGTATTTCTCCTCCTCTTTGCCCTCGTAGCCACGAAATCTCTCCTCATAGACCTTAAGACGACCAATGATCTACTCAACCGACATGTTCTTGAGGTCGCCGAACTGCTCGACAGAGGTAACAATCTGCATGAATCTTTAGAGAACAGCTCGAAGGAACTTTTTGATAACGGAGATCTCCTCCACCACTGTCGAAAAAGCCACACAATCATCTTCTAAGTCACCTTCATATACGTTCCTCAAGACCCATGAAATAGTATGATAAGATATGGAATCAATACAAGGGGAATAAGATTCGGATTACCTTGTTGATTGAATATTTCAAGGCAAGAACATTGTTTGAGATTCGAATCACTCCACAAGCAAGATTGATCATGTCGAGCTTGAATGATTCTACATGCAACCTAAACTACATAGAATTGCAAATAAACTTAGCCATTGGCTAAAGCACAAATGCTCATTATATATATTTTTTCCAAGTCTACTTACAAATACAACATACATAGCTTTATACAGCCTCAAAATGAAACTACTAAATGCATTCGAAGACTTGTAACATTCATACTTAATGGCCTTAATTAACCATTATGTAATTGTAACCTAAAGTAAATTAAAAGTCTTAAAATACATTAATGAAATACAATAACTCTAAATTGTAATCCACCCAAAATTCAAAACATGAAACTTCATTTTTCTTCAGATGTGGCCTGAATTGAAATATCTTTTGATAATTTCAACAATATTTTCTTCACATCTCCATTGAAGCATATTATATGATTGATGTCTCTGGGTTTATATCATAGTACATACCAAATGTGAAAATATAAAAACATCCTATCCAAGTGAATAATGGACCATTCTCCAAATTATAACAACTAAAGTACGTTCGTGGATCAGTCTTCTCGATAGTTTACTATGCCATACAATTCCACAGAGTTGTTAAGTCCATCGTTTTGGTTGGTGATTGCATTTATATCGGGATTAATCATTTTGAATTTTGTGTCGTTTTTGGTATTGACAAGTAAACTTGAATTTTATACCCTAAACTTTTCCAAGTTCTAATCTTGAATTTTTCAAAGCTTTAGGGAAAATTGTTTATTAATAAGTGGGAGAGGCCATATGGATGAGAAAATGAAGAGCATGGGTTGTGCATTGGTGTTCTCCCTTCTCATTGCTTTGGTCTCTTTGAATCTGCCATCACAATTTAGTGCATCATATCTTCATTATCCATCTCCTTCACCAACCAAGTCGCCTGTTGCTGACCATACTGTTCCCCTTCATTTTCATTTTGTACATACGCCAATGCCATACCCAACCAAAAAGCTTGTTGAAGATGCCCCCGCGCCGTCTAAGTTAAGAAAACGCGATCCTTGGCCACCCAATTTCGTCGAGCAATCGCCTCCACCTCCTTTCTAAGCACGCTACTATTGACATCCACAACATGATAATAGTTGTGATATAAAGTTTAATACTCAAATCTATCTGTCTGTTCGGAGTTGATTTTAAGTTTTGGGTTCTTATATTGGTTTATTTATGTGTTGTACTCCCCCATTCAGCTAAGGTTTCTTATAATAAGAATTATTAGATCACCTTAAAAAATTACTATCACCCACCTTTATTTAGCTATTTTTTACTAATTTTATAAATTTAAAGTTCTATCAACATCATGGGACCCCAAGGGCAAATTTAGTGGGTGTCACCCATGTTACATAGATTTTAGGGTGTCACAAGCTGGAAAGAAAACTGTAGTCGCAGGTCAGACGATCGAGTTCGAGTTGGTTTGAGTTTGAATTGCAGGTTGGATTGGATAAATTTTTCAAAATTAAATACCAATCATAGGATGAATTTCGAGCATTCAAAGTAAGTAATTACTCTCTCTTATTGTTCTTGGTTGAACTTCCGAGACTCTGTTTCCAAAATCGAGATCTCCACCAAGTTCCTTCACGAATCTTATAGAGAATCCTTCCTAAATGAATGTAACAAAAATTCGTCTTGACTCGCAAGATAGGTTTCGAATTACCCAAAACTTTACATCATGAAACACCTTGATTCTGGACTGAAAAATACGATTCTGATGAAGATATTAGATCAAAATCGAACTTTGACGGCTATAGTGTGAGGGAAAAATGACCATTTTGCCCTTGAATTGACTTTTGACTAAAGGTGTGAACAAGTAAACAACAATCAATTTATTTCACCAACCATCACTCCATCCCTCTGTCCTTGAAGCTACCCAAATTTGACTCAAATTCATAAGTAAGGGACAAATTTTTTTTGACTTGAGTTCTAAGTTTTCATATGTAATGTAGGTGTGATGAGATGTCAAGCTTTCCATAGGAAATGGGGTCTCATAAGCTCCTCCTTCTGTTCTTCCTTCTCGTGGCATTGCTCCTTTCGAATTTGCCCTTAAAATTTGCTGCACACCATAGTCACCCTTCTCCTCCGTCATCGCCGCAGCTACGTCCACCGCCACCACCGGATCGCTCAGCACCGCCGTCCATGAAACGTTACACATCGAGGTCACAGTGGAGAGCCCCGCCACCACCGCCTAAGATGCCATTTCAGTGGCCGAAGGGGTTCAGCCGTAAATCGCCGCCACCTCCTTTCTAATACTTCTACTCTATCATCACACAATTGGCTGGGTACTGCACATTACATTCACCCATCTCTATCCACTAACCCATATTATGAGTATCAACTTCCTTATTCCATCTTTCAACGCTTGTTCTTGTGATATGCCTAAAATTAAGTCAGTGTCTGGAGTGTGCTGGCTGGGGTTCAAACACACGCCACTAACCTGCAGAAGATCTTAACTAAGACAATTGTATGGTAAAGTTGACATGTCTTAATTTGATTAAATCATACACGCATTCCATAAAAAAAAATTGTTATTTTGTGATTGAATTCCATTCGTTGAAGTATTTTAATTAAACAAACCTTATGATCAATTCAATGCCTTAATTAACAAAAATTAATCGAAGAAAAATAGAATAACCATAGTTAAATACATAGCCTTGTTTAATTAGTTGATTTGTTCTTCCATTTGAAATGACATTTTAATCATTATTCTATTCACAATCCACCCCAACATACTACTTGACAACCTAAATTCACTATTTGTAGATATTGTCCAATTTGATTCATTGTGTATCGTCATCAACCTCATAGCTTTAAAATACGTCAACCACATTGAATATAATATTCGAAACACGATCAAAGTCTCACATTTATCTGAAAAAATGAAGAGATTATAAGTATATAAGTCGAGAAACAATATTTGTACTAGTATGAAGCTTTTTTGATCAAATCAAACCAAACCAAACATACGATTCAAACTTAATACTATAATTTAACTAAACATTAATAACGTATGATAATAAACATAGGAAAGTGTCAACTTAGAGAGAGAGAGAGATGAAGGTGGTACCCCTGAGTGGTTGGTGTGGTGTGGTAGGGCACTATATAAAGTCTATGAAAACCCCATTAAAATACAACACATCCAAAAATGAAGTCTTCAATGGCTTCTCTCGTTTTGGCCATTCTAGGAGCATCTCTCATTGTTCACTCTTTTTCCATCAAAAGCCTTCCTTATGATTCACTGCCATCTCTTCATCACAAAAATACTCGTACGCCATCGTCAAGTGAAACGTCCTCGTCGTTGGCATCGTTGCCACCCATCAATCGATCACCATGGGATTCCAGATACCTCCCACAGTCGCCACCGCCCCCGTTCTAGATATGTTATATGACTGTGTCTAATGTTTATCCATCATCAAAGTAAGGGCTTCCCCTACTATTATTGTGTTTTAAAAATTAAATGCTAAATGTAATAAAAATTTCATATAAATAAATAATATTTTTGTTCACTTACCAACCTAAAAAGGGTACTTGTGCTCTATCATCCTTTTAATAGACGAGAAGTATAGGTAATGATTCTATCATCTTGCGTTGCACTAGCACAATAAGCATTAAATTCACCTTCATTGAGTTAGAGGCATGCCTATCTTGAACAAATCTTACACAAGTCGACATAACGAAATCCGACTGAATCTAGTCGTTTCGCATGAGAAACGAGAGATCCACGTCGTACAGTTCATTAGCTAGATGAGATAAGGGAGATGTCACACCTCCAATGAAGATGACTTTATGTACCTGGGAGGGTTTGAAAGGAAAAACAATCCCAAATTGTTGCTATAATTTAACGATTGTCATTGTTAGATGAAAGTGTCCCACATTGGTTAATTTAGGAAATGGTCATGAGTTTATAATCTAAGATATACTTTCCATTGGTTTGAGGCCTTTTGGGAAGCCCAAAGCGACAGCTTATGCTCAAAGTGGACAATATCAACCATTGTGGAGAGTTGTGTTCGTCTAACAGTCCTTACTGTCATTCTAACCAAGTTGGATAGCGATCAAACAATATTTGTACTATCATGAAGTCGTTTTAATCGAATCAACCCCAACATCGAACGTTCAAATTTAAAACGAAACATCAACTTCTAAGATAATAGACAAGGGAACGTGTAGAGAAACTTAGGTTATTGTCGGAGATCTTAATTATTAGAGAAATATCAAGCTGGTACCCCTAAGTGGTTGGTGTGGTGTGGTGTGGTGTGGTGTGGCACTATATAAAGTCTATGAAAACCCCATTAAAACACAACACACCCAAAAATGAAGCCTTCAATGGCTGCTCTTGTTTTGGCCATTTCAGCAGCATCTCTCATTGTCCACTCTTCTCCCATCAAAAACCTTCATTGTTATTCACTTCTGTTTCTTCATCACAAAAGTTCGGTTTCGTCATCATCATGTGAAACGTTCTCATCGTTGCCATCGTCGTCGTCCATCCGTCAAGTACCATGGGCTCCTAACCTCCCACAGTCGCCGCCGCCCCGTTCTAGATATATTATATGACTGTGTCTAATACGTAAGGACTCCCCAAAGTTTAATTTCAATTGTTCTACTAGTGTAAATAAATAAATAAATATATTTTTGTTTGTTCAAATTATTGAAATAATTTTAACCAATTAAATTAAATTAAATTTTTATTATTATGAATATTATGTCTTAAATTTTAAGTTTTTGAGACTATTTAACCAAACATATTAATAATTAATTATTTTAATAAAATTATACAAATTTTTAATGTAAATAATTAATAAGGAAATCAAATTGAAGAATTAACTGGTTCTCTAAGCACTAATGTGAGATCCCATATCAATTGGGAAGGAGAACGAAATATTTTTTATAAGAGTGTGAAAATCTCTCCTTAGCTTTTTAAAAACTTTGAGAGGAAGCTCGAGAGGGTAAGTTCAAAGAGGACAATATTTGCTAGCGATAGGCTTGGGCTGTTACAAATGGTATTAGAGCTAAACACGAGGCGGATGTGCAAGCAAGAAGGCTGAGCCCCGAAAGGGGGTGAACACAAGGCGGTGTGTCAACAAGGAAGTTGGCCCCAAAGAGGGGTGAATTGTACGATCCATCATCGGTTGGGGAGGAGAATGAAGCATTTTTTATAAGGGTGTGAAAATCTCTCCTAACAAATGTGTTTTAAAAACTTTGAGGGGACAATATCTACTAGCAATGAGCTTGGGTTGTTACAAATGATATAAGAGATCAACATTGGGAGATGTGTCATCGAAGAGGCTGAGCCCCAAAAGGGGTTGACATGAGGCGGTGTGCCAACAAGGACGCTAGGACTTGAAAGGAGTGGATTGGAGGGTCCCACATCGATTGAAGAAGGACATGAGTGTCAATGAAGACACTGGCTCCAAAAGGAGTGGATTGTGAGATCTCACATCCGTTATAGAGGAGAACGAAACATTTTTTATAAGGGCGTTTTAAAAACTTTGAGAGGAAACCCGAAACAAAAAGTCCAAATAGGATAATATCGGCTGAGCGGTGGATTTGAATCGTTACAACCGGATCTCAACGATGATAGAAGCAATGGTGGTCAAGTTACTAATCTAGAATTTCCATCCTACAAAATACCTTATTCAAACAAACGTTTAAGTTGAGGTCAAGTATAATTAGTTGAATGGGTCATCCATTTGAAAATAAGAATTTAATACTAAGAAGAACTCAATGTTCTATTCTAATACGCTGCCTATGAATCAGTGACTATTCTAGCCATCTTGACTTCTAGTCCTCACCCATTGAAGCTCCCAAATCATTGATATATAAAGGGACCCCAATCTTTGGTTCATAAACCAATATCTTCTTCCAAAATGAAACCATCTTCTTCTTCAATGCCTTCTATTCTCTTTGCTTCTTTACTCTTATTGTCTCTCGCTCTCATTACTTTGCCCTCGACCGCCACCGCAAACTCCGACGATGCTTTGCCATCACCGCCGCCGTCGAAAAGGCCACACAGCCATCTTCAAAGTTACCTTCATATACGTACCTCAAGAGCCATGAAACAATTCTTACCCATATTTAAGAGAGTTGTTAAGAAACAAGAAGAATTGGATAGGGTTTTTGTAAATGCTCCGTGGCCAATGGTGGTCGTCGTTCCATCACCACCACCTCCGTTTCGCTAAGTTTTGGGATAACATGCATGGAATTTGAAGAACTCTAAACCAATTATTGAATCAAATTTGGCATTCTAGCTAATTCTTGTCGCTTGGTCGGGAGTTTTTTTTATGTATATACTATGTACTTTGTCTCTTCATCTTTCAAAATGCCTTTGTTTTGATCCTTTTTTGATCGATTTGATCTTTGTCGAATGTTTCTTACATGAGCCCGTTCGATAAAAATATCTAATTACAAGAAAATAATGAGTGTTTAGTGTATCGCTAAGAGTTTTACCAACGTGTTAGCTTTTGTCGTTGCTTCCATCGATCATAGGTCTTTTATCGGGCTTTCGTCCCTTCACCGACTATAAAGAAGAGGAGGTTGTTCCCCTTTGTCAATTTAGCTACTTAATACTCAGTAATACAGTTGTAGTACCCTAAGCCCAACACGGATAGATATTGTCTTCTTTGGGCTTTCCTCTCAAAATTGTTAAAACGTATCTGTTAGGAAGAGATTTCCACATAATTATAAAGAATGTTTCGTTCTCTTCCCCAATTGATGTGGGATGCAAGCAAATGAAGTGAGGCATTCCCGGCCGACTACAAGAAATAAAGCTTCATAGACTCAACAAGTCACTTATAGAAGGCTAACTACTAAGTTCAGACTTTTCACTTCATTGAAAAAGGGAAAAGAGGGAAGCGAAGCTTAGTGAGCTTCCTATCGTCCGACCACTACATAAGCCACTGGAATAGAAAACACTTTGAGCTCCCCTTCATTCGTTGTTAACCCAAGGTCCCAAGTCTTCGAGTCCGCCTACATTTTTTATGGACATACGACCTAGTAGTTTATATTTTTGCAAAGTGTGTTGCTTGAACATTAGCTTCATTCATACTCGTGTATCAATGATACTATGTCTTAACGACCCATATAAAGATGTCTATTTAACTCACTTCAAATTGAGAGAAATTTTTCTTTGTTAACTAAACAAGATCGATGACGGAGAATATTATATTTTTTTCTCTTTTCTTTTCTCGAGCTAACTATCCTTAGAACGGTTCTAAATATTAAATATTAAGCGTTAGATTACCGGGACATATATAATATAATAAAAAGATAGGTCAAGTCATAAATTTTTCTCATAAAAATGATATTTTAATAATTAAATAAACATCATAAACTAAAATTCTTAATTAACAAAAATAAATCCGTAGACAAAATTCACCAAAACGATATATATAAAGAGGTGGAAGCTTAAACGTAGAAATAAAACAAAGAAAAAATGGTATCTTATACGACAACCAAGCTGGTTTGTGCTGTATTGATAATATTATCAATCATTGCAAGCTTGCCGGTAAAAACCACCGCAAAATTCCCGTCTCCTCCTTCGCCGCCGTCGCCGCCGCCTTCAGAACAAGCACTTGGGGTGGCAGAAGTGGTCAAGTTCAAACGAAAGTGGTTTTCATGTTCATCATGCAAAAATGGGGAGGATGACATAGCTCAATCATTGGTAAAGGCGTCACAGTTGAGAGCATGGCCGATCGATCCTCCGGTGGTGCCGCCGCCTCCGTTCTAGTGTTCGAAATGGCTGATATTGGAAATAAGTTCTCATGGAATATTCCTTCTACCTCCTCCTGTGCATGATGTGCAATATCGATCGATATAGCTCTTTTAATGTTGTTCATGTCCTGTTTTTAAATATAAGATTCCATGTCTGTTGGAAAAAAAACAAAATATTCTGTGTAAAATTTCTCCGTAATAAACCCCGTTTTAAAGCTTTTGAGGAAAAGTCTAAAAGAAAAACTTAAAGATGACAATATCTGTTACGAGTAAGCTTAGACAGTTACACTAAATCACAGTCACTTCTATGATTAATGAATGTCTATTAGCTTATCAAATCTATCCGTGATTCCCTCCGAGTGATACCAATTTATTTTTAAAAGGAAAATAAATTTAATTAGGTGCTTCATTATTATTATTATTATTTTGTCATTCTCTTTCGCTATCTTATTTACCAAACTTCCATTAATTAGGGTTGAAATTGTATCTTCATCCAAAACCATTATATATATATATATATATATATATATATATATATATATATATATATATATATATATATATCATATGCACCTTGTTTTAAACTTCATTATCAAAATATAAATAAATAAAGACTTTTTGTAGTACCTAACAAAATATTTTGAAAAAATAATATCTAGAATTTTTAAAATTTTATATTGGAATTTCTTTTAAAAAAAAGATTTTTTTTTTTTTTTTAATATTAAGTTAGGCGGAAGGGGTAAACCTTATTTGAATAATCACATTAATATTTATCATTATGAATAATAATAATAATAATAATAATAATGTCCAATTTGACCTTGATGAGTCAGGTTTGGGCGTAATTTTTGGATAAGATATTGGAAAAGTAAAAAATATAATTTATTGGAAGAAAATAAAATAATAGCAATATGAGTAAGAAAATGAAGCATATTAAATGTCACACACAATTGACCAATTCTATAACTACTCCTTTTATTTACTTATTTTATTATTATTATTGTTATTTTCAACTTTCTACGCTACCAATGTTTATTATTATTATTATTATTTTATGGAGTTTTTTCAAAATTTTATTATTACCTACTATTATATTCTATGGAAGGACAAAAAAGTCATCTTTTATTATTGCCAGCAGGAAAACAATTTCATATTAACTATTAAGTCCCTATGAAATAATTAATTAAAAATAAATTAGTATCCTTTATTTATTTATTTATTTATTTAATATATATATATATAGTTTGATTATTAATAAAATTAAGAAGGTTTGATGTTTGTTCTGTACGAGGTTTCTACACCTTTATAACGAATTATTCGTTAGCACACTCTTTCAACCATTATTGTGTTAGACTTTGATATCATTTGTAATAGCTCAACCTCACCGCTAGTAGATGTTGTCTACTTTTACCTATTACATATCGTTATCAATTTCATAGTTTTAAAACGTGTTTGTTATAAAGAGGTTTCCACATCCTTATTAAAAATGGATTGTAAGTGGGATCTCACGGTTCTGGTGACTCTCTTTAGATCTCTCAATGAATTTTAACTTTTAAATTATTAATTATTTTTTAAAAGTTGACATAAAGAAACGGAGATCTCAATCATTAGTAGTATGCAGAACTTATTTAGAACATCTTTTGTCGGTTCATATATTTGCTTCAAAAAATTAAATAACTTTTTACGCGTACGTGCATAAATAGATTTGAAAAGTTGATATGTTATTGAATGCAAGCTAATTCAATCGTCCACTCAATAGTAGATTAAGATTTGGCCTCTTACAACAAGTCATCGAATCTTTCAGACAATTTCACGTGACGAAAATTATTTATAACAACTTTTAAACGTTCGGAGATATTTATAAATTTATTTCCATTTTTTAATATATTTTTAAAGTATGTATTAATAATGGCGATGGCTAAATCATTGATTTAGTTAAACAATTTTTTCTACCAAAGACAATCCTTACTTACGTACCCAAATTTCTCACCTACTCCCACTTTAATTCAATAATTCCTTACCTAATTAAATCCACATTTTCTCGATGAAAAAATTAAATTGAAAATGAATTTAATTCATATTTATCGACTCTTTTGTATTAAAAAAATTATTATTCATAATTTTAAAAAGAAAAACGGACCAATTTAAACATAGCTCAATGTTAGATATAATATTAAGAGTGTAGTGAAATTATGTAAATACATAAAATTATTATTTATAATTTTAAAAAGAAAGACGGACCAATTTAAACATAGCTCAGATATAATAATAAGAGTGTAGTGAAATTATGTAAATATATACGAATCTCACCTAATTAAATCAACTTGTCTACCCATGATATTAAATGTAATGCCTACTTAATTATGCCTTAATTTGTATACAAAATAAAATTGTTGGATCCATATAAACTAGGGATATTGATATATATTAAATTAATTAACAATGTATTACGTCATTAATTTCAAGGGGGAAAATGGAAAAAAATATGATTTTTTAAATGAATAGTTGGAAAAAATGGATGAGAGTAGATACAATGAAGCTAACCAAAAGGGAATTTTATTGTTTTTTTTTTTTAAATAGTTTTTCCAAAAAAAAAAAAAAAAAA
>NW_019272028.1:3027451-3036335 GCF_002738345.1 Cucurbita maxima | reverse complement strand
AGTTTTTCAAAAAAAAAAAAAAAAAAAGAGTATTTGTTTAAATTGATTTTTTTATAAATGATTTGTTTGAGTAAAATTTTAATTTTTTTTATTATTTATTCTCCGACCACTCTTAAAAATAATTTTTAACTATTTGAGAAGTAATTTTATAAATCTTAATTAAATATTTTAGAAATGCAATAATTTACTTTTATTAAAAAAATAAAAATTTAAATAAATGACTGGAACAATCTAAACTATTTCAATTCAAAAAATTTACAGTGGGGTTAATTAAATTCATTATCGGATCAAAATTATTTGAATTAAAATATTTATAACCGGAACAATTAGATTAATTTAGATCGAGACGAGTTCAGAATAAGAAAAGAATAAGAAATGGGGTGTGAGAGGTTTTGAATAGAAGGCAAGTTGTAGCCCACAGAAAAAACCAAATGGAAGTAAACGCCAACCAAGCCATGCAAAGATGTGAAACCTACCCGACAACTTGGACCAGTCCTTTATAGTTTTAGATGAACCAAAAGTCAAGCCGCCGGGTCCCACTCTCATCAACTCTTCTTATTAAATCTACGAATTTGTTTGAGGAGACCGATAGCGCTATGTAACGAGTCAGAGCAGACAATATATGTTAGTGATAAGTATGGGTTGTTACAAATGGCATAAGAGCCAGATACTGAGCGGGAAGTGGATTGTGAGATCTCACATCGGTTAAAGAGGAGAATCACATTTGTTGTAAACGTGGAGAAACCTATTTCTAACTAACGTGTAATAAAATCATTGGTTGACGATGATACATAACAAATTAGTCTATTACAATATTTTACGAACACCTTTTATAGGTTATATGTTTAATTTTTAATATTGTGAAATCTTGTATTAAAGATTACAGGTTGGTGGAAGGTTCATAATTAGTGGAAACATGATGACAACACATATTATTATTTTAACTATTTTTGTTATCTACTTGTGTATGGGTATGATTTTGATTTGTGTTATTAAATTATGTAATTATTAAATTAAATTAAATTAAATTAAATTAAAGTGGGAGATGAGTAATAAGGAGTGAGTGAAGTGGTGGGGGTTAAGGGACAAAGCTATATAAAGGGGAGGAGAAGGGTGTTGTGATCCATCAAGGATGGGGAAAATGGGATCCTCAATGGCTCCTCTTCTTTTTACTGCCTTTGTGGCTCTTCTTTCCCTAAGCTTCCCATCAACCACCCATGCTAATTATGTGTATGCCTCTCCCCCTCCTCCTAAGAAGGTAGACTATCCGCCTCCAGTCTACCATTCTCCGCCACCACCTAAGAAGGTGTATTACCCTCCTCCCGTTTACTCACCACCACCGCCCAAGAAGGTGTACTACCCGCCTCCAGTCTACCACTCTCCTCCACCACCTAAGAAGGTGTACTACCCGCCTCCCGTCTACCATTCTCCCCCACCGCCCAAGAAGGTGTACTACCCGCCTCCTGTCTACCACTCTCCCCCACCACCCAAGAAGGTGTACTACCCGCCTCCAGTCTACCATTCTCCCCCACCGCCCAAGAAGGTGTACTACCCGCCTCCCGTCTACCATTCTCCTCCACCGCCCAAGAAGGTGTACTACCCGCCTCCCGTCTACCATTCTCCCCCACCGCCCAAGAAGGTGTACTACCCGCCTCCAGTCTACCACTCTCCCCCACCGCCCAAGAAGGTCTACTACCCACCTCCTGTCTACCACTCTCCCCCACCGCCCAAGAAGGTGTACTACCCACCTCCTGTCTACCATTCTCCACCACCGCCCAAGAAGGTCTACTACCCACCACCCGTCTACTCCCCCCCACCGCCCAAGAAGGTATACTACCCGCCTCCAGTCTACTCTCCACCACCACCCAAGAAGGTATACTACTCGCCTCCAGTCTACTCTCCACCACCACCCAAGAAGGTATACTACCCACCTCCAGTCTACTCTCCACCACCACCCAAGAAGGTATACTACCCACCTCCCGTCTACTCACCGCCACCACCCAAGAAGGTCTACTACCCGCCTCCAGTACACTCTCCACCACCACCAGTCTATTACTACTCATCCCCACCTCCTCCCCACTACTAGGAACTAAATTCCCTTCCACATCAAGGTAATTTAATTTTGTCACTAAATCACGTTGTCTTTTCTCCACATAACTAACATAATACTATAATATATATTGATTTTATAAAGAAAAAGAAAAAGAAAAGAGAAAAAAAAAAAAAAACAAAAAATTTCCTTTTAAAAGTTGGTCCAAGTAATAACATGGGTTTAACGTTGTTGTGATGCAGGAAGATGAGGTGAGCATACAGTATATGTCGAACTTAAAATAAGACGCTTTGAAAGATCTGAAGCACAGTGTGAAGTTCTTTTTCATATATTAATGTATCCGTTTTCAAATCCTACGTATTTGCTTCCAATCCTATGTTGTCTTGTAATGGAGCTCAGCTCAACTCAACTCAGCTCAACCTTTTTTTGCTCAAAGGGTTGTGCTTTATTTTATCTATATTTGCGTCTTCAGGAATGCATTGTCAACTTTCTTCCTCCCTAATTCAACTGAGCAATACTTTAAGATCCTCCACTTCAACTTACCTTTTTCGTCTCGTTGAATCAGACATAGATTTTCGACTCAAACGTTAGCTCCAAGTTTTGGATAACCCATTTAGTGGGAGCCGCTATCACCACAGAAAGCTCTCGTTTTTATCTCGATAAGATTTCTTCTACCTACTGAATTCAAAATCTCAAAACGCTGCCAAAAACTTAGTTTGAACTAATTCTACCCTGACTACATCATGAATTCAACCATTTGAATATCGAGAATATAATAGAGATTAAAATGTTACCTACCTAGAATAAACTTTAATATTAACTTTAAAATGTTTCTTCTTATGACATAAATGAGAGTTAGTTTTATATAATTTTTTATATGGTCGATCTAATCGAAGGAGGCCACCAAAATAAATAATTTTAAAAAATAATTTATTAAAAAAGATTGGTAAATGAAATTATTAAAATTATATGGTAACATTGAATTATTATTCTCTTTCTTCCATGATTAAATTTTACATAAATTTTGTCATTTGAAAGTCAACCTTAATTAAAAATTAGGTGGAAATTTGTAACATTATTTCAAAGCTTCTTTCTAAAAAATAATTTAAAATCAAAGATTTAATAAAATAAAATAAAGTCAATATCATACGACAATTATGCTTTTGTTTAGATCTCAAAAACATTAATTAATTAATTAATTAATTAATTACATACAGCTGTCATGCATAGGATCTTGTTTGGTTTTATTTATTTCCACCAAACATGAGATTTTATTATATGATTCTCTAATTTAATTTGTTTATAATAAATCCTTTTTAAAATAATTAAACATTTTAATTTCAATTCATCCATCAAATTTATAATCTAATCAATCTATAAATAATTATTTTATATAAATATAAAAAAAAATTAAAATAACAAACTAGACTTTTTCATCTACTCGTAGCTTCTTAAGACTAAAAACTATCCCTACGAGCCAATACGAATTCTTCTAATATGACCTGTCCTTACTCACGTGCTCCAAGTAAAGCATGTTTAGCCCTGAAGTTTTTATAACTGAGTCGTTGAAAAGGAAGGTGAACATTGTTGGTATATATAGTAACTTTCATGTCATTTAAGCTTTTTTTAGTCGTCATATTCTCCGGATCAAATGTGATCTCAATTTATTTATGTATCGGTTTTTTATTCGGGTATCACAAAAATAAAGAGAACCCGAGTAAAAACATGAGCTGGAATGAATTTGAATTTTGTTTTATTATTATTATTATTATTATTGCCAACTTGGTTTGATAATGTTTGAATTCATGGTATATGGAATATTATTTTATTATAATGTACAAAGAGCATGAATAAAAAGATGTCTCCATTCCTTTTCAATAATTTTAAAACAAAGGTCAAACTTCTTTAAAGATATTAATATTTTCATTTTAATCCTTAAATTTTAACATAATTTCAAAAGATACCCATCCACCATTTTTTTTTTATTAAAATCATGAACAATTAATGTATTTATGACATTATTAGTATATATATATATATATATCTTATGATATATTTTAAAGTTATAATAAAAGAGTAAATAATAATTTTAATTTTTTAAATATTTGAGTTATATCGGATATGTTTTTCAATTTTTACACATTAGTTGTCAAATCAATTTGTATCATTTATTTTAACGAACAATTCGAAACTTTAAGTCAACAATTTATTATGAATATCCTAAAAATCTACACTCCCAACCCCACACGTTTTCGAGAAAGTTATATTGTCGTATTGCTTTTTATTATTCAAAATTTCTTAAAAGTAAAATATGTTCATAAATTTGATGGAGACATTTAAACTTTTACACCTTATTGTTTACGTCAAGGGTTAGGTCTCCATTGTATATTGTTTTCGATGCATTTTCTTAATGAATTTCATTTAGTACTTAGAGCGTTCTTTGTAATCGTTTTTCGTTCGATTCAATTTTATCAACCTGAATGGGTTAGGGTAAATTTAATAGTTTGTTAGTTTGATTTTTTTTTTTGAAACTCCAACAATTGGAGATTAATATTACCTCGAGAAGAAATGAGAGGTTTGAATATTGGATCTCATGCTCTATATCATGTTGTTTGTATGTGAATTTAAACCTTCGACAGATATCAATTATTATTGAGGTATACTCATTTTGTATAAAGTTGCATGCCCATAATTTGAAGGTTCTTTTTTCAAAAGAGTAAAAATTAAAATATGATCGCATGGAAGATTACCCACAAACCAACACAAATTCTTTTAGTATGTTTTGTTCTTATCCACGTGTTCGTAAAATAATTTACAAGAAACTACCGACATATATAATTTCTCCAAACTAAGCTTACTTAACATTAAAGTTATAATATGATTAGAGAGTAATCAAAAGGAAGATGCACATGGATGTATAAGTAGTAACTATCAATTGTTTTTAACATTTTTAACCATTCTAATCTATAGAGATTACTCTCGTTCGGATATGATCTCAGTTCATTCACATACCTACTCTATATCATGTTAAACCATCAATCAACCCAAAAGTTTAAGCTAAACAATAACGAAGATTAATTTTTGAGAGTGTCATGTTAATTTGTATGTATTTTGGAGTAGGAAATTATGAATAGTTGATTTGTGATGTCCCACGACGGTTGGGGAGGAGAACAAAATACTGTGGAAACCTTTCCTTAGCAGACGTGTTTTAAAGCCTTGAGGGAAAGCCCGAAAGGAAAAGTCTAATAGGACAATATCGGCTAGCGGTGGATATGAGTAGTTACGTGATTGATGTGAAGTTGTCGGGATCATATTTATTGGTGAGGTATAGTTGAGAACAGTGGGGTTAGGTTCATAAGAACAGTAACAGTTTGTTGAAAAGTAATGAGAGATCTTAGCGTGAAACAAGAAGAAGAATCCAAGTTTGAATATATCAACGAAAATGGCAATGAGTGGATACTCTTTTTGTTTGATGAACGCTGTTATTTTTACTGGAAATAAATGAGTGATCTTCCTGCAAATTCATTTATGAATCTCAACTTAATTGGTTACACCAAAGTTCCATTAATTCAACTTGGATGCATTGGAAATTCTTCTGCAAAATTATGAAAGCAATACTGTTTAAACCCTAAAATACATATTCACACATGAGAAATATACACACCATTAAATTAGATACAAATATTTGAAAAATAAAACAATCTTTGATAATTCAAAAGATATCGTTAACATCGTTTATAATACAATCCACAAAATAAAAACGATGAGCTACTAATTATATAAATAATAATGCTATAAATAATATCATGTAACTCGTAGTTTCAGTACAATCATGTCAATTTTCATCCATTATAGAACAATTTCAAAAGTTAAAAGTGAAACTTTCAAAAACTAATCGATCAACGTAATAGTAGATTATATTCCATGGAACAGTTCATTAATTACTCCCTACACCGATCACTTTTTTGAAAAATGAGGTCTTTTGAGTCTATGGAAAGCGAAAAAAGAAAAAGAAAAAAAAAGAGGTATTGTTTTGGAGCTCTTAAGCTGTGATGAACTCTAATGAAATAGTTTCATTTGAATCCACAAATAACAAATCCTTCCAAATGAAGTTAGAAGTTAGGATTAATGCATACCAAAATTGAAATGATCGGACCTTTCAACATCCATGGATTTTAGAAAAGGTAAAATGGAGGAAAGTCAGTCCCCATTGTTGCTTCAACCTACTTTTCTTACTTAAAACAACAAATACTATCATTATTGTGCCCAGAAACTATACCTCAAATAAACATTCACGCAGCAAAGTTGGCTTCATATATCTTGGTCACCATTTCCATTTTAGCATGGCTGCTACAATAATCAAGTTTGATCGACTCAAATAGCTGAACTTGATTACAACTCTTCTTCTACCAATAATTCATAACCATTTGGAGCGAAAATTATCCAAATGGTCATTATAATTCCACTCCGAAACTTTCAATGGTGAAAATCAAGTCCTCGAAACTTCAAAAGAAAAAAATCGTATCTTGGCAAAACCAACGTCTTGAGTTTACAGGTGGAGAAGAGCAGACATGGGAATGCAGGCCAGCGTCACTAAGAGAGTCATTCCATTTAAGGACGAGCACAAGCCGTCTCTATATCTTTCAATAACAACATTAAACCCTGTAAAACTTAGAGCTCATCTTACTCTCTTCATCTCCCAAATTTCCCTTACCTTCGACTGTTAATTTTAATTACAAAGAGATAAATCAATAGAGATCAAGATTATCTTTCATTAATAATCAGCAAGTACAGAAATCAGTAATTTACCACTGATAGAAGCTTACTCTTGATGAAGTGAAGCAATGATTGCCCATTCTTAGCAATAGAAACAATCAATAAAAGGATGATATCTTACACTTCAATTTGTATTATTTTCTGCCCTTTTTGAGTAAATTGAGTACCTGCAACTTCAGATAGTTTTTCTAAAAGAAACCATTGATTCCTTTGTTAGCTAGCTCCACACTGCTTTTCCCTAGACCCCTTTTGCTTCATAGGAAGGGTGGTGCCAGCCAATTTGGAAAACTATCGATATCACTTTTCCCTGCTTTTACATTCAATAAAGACGTCTCCTTTACCACTAAACAACACTTTACCAAAATTCACGCATGATTTCCTAAAGCATAAACACAATTAAAGTTACTTGCAAGGAAAAAAATACATTTTGAGAAAGAAATCAGAAAGAATCTGATCGCCTACTAATAATTATATAAGATATTGCCAAATCTTCTATAATGTATGGCCTCTAAATAAGTGAGAAGAAGAAGCATGATGATGTGTTTAAGGAACAAAGCAAATATATACAACTATACAAGGTTAAGAAAGAGAAATGTGTGTTGAACAACTTGGAAGGCTAACAACAGCTCATTTTACTATATTTGCTGAAATATCCCGATGGGTCAAGTAATTTTGTAATGAGAACATGCTACTTCTTTTCTTTTTTTTTTGAACTGAGTAGCCTCTATGCTTCTTTTTTTTTCACATGTACAATATTTGTATGACTATATGAAGAACTGAAAAGGGGAAAACAAAATAAATATCCTCACGCAAGGTACATACAGGATAAAGCCGAATTGATTTACTGCACCTTCTACAAGTACATCAGCTCCCATTAACCGCTGCATGATTTTCTTCATATTTTGTACACATCTAAGCCCACATGGGAGCAGAAAGTTAGAAGGGTTGCATATTATTCATGAGGCTGAAAAGACAAAGAGGACGGTATAAATAAGCTTACCTGAACTTCTTCCAGGAGATTTTGAAGTTCAACTTTTATCTCAGTAAATGGAGGCCGATTGACCGGATCTGCATCCCAGCATCTTTGCATCAAATCCAATACTTTAGGGTGCACATTTTCGGGAAGATCCGGACGTAGTCCCTGAAAACAGATTGTAAAATCTAACCCTTGAATACTGTGTTCTGTCAGGCTGCTAAATGGGAAATAATGCAATGCTTTGGACTCCTCCATACCAAAAACCGCAACTGGAGAATTCTTCTAAATCTATCCTCAACTCATCCTAATTATCTGGATTTTTGTTTATATTTATCAGCAACCTTTTTCATTGCCCTCATCTTTCCTTTCACAAACTTTAAATTGAATCTTCTGTTTAGTTTTCCCATTCGTGTATCATAAGCATGAGTTTTCCTATCAAACGGAAATTTATACAACAGCTACGTCAAGTTTCCTCATTTATCATTGATCAATAGGTGCTACATATGGGAAGGAAAAAATTGATCTTCTCATATATTTTTAGTAAAGCGCCAAAAATTAGGACATATACAAACCTGTCTTACTCCTAGGGCAGCTTGTAGCGGTGTCATGGAATCATAAGGAACCTTGAGATGCCAAAAGATTGGGTCAAAAGGATAATCCCAAACATGAAGTAATTATTGTATATAAATATTAAACGATCAACAAAATAATAATAAAGATATCTAACCATCTTATACATAATATTGCTCGGTAATAACTGCCCTATTATATAACAGGAAAGTGAAAAAAACAAAGAAAATTTAGCATTGTAGTCAGACTTGAGACGTACCTTTGCTGTAATTAGTTCCCACAGCACAATCGCAAAACTGAAAATATCTGCTTTCTGATCATACGGCAGATGATTTATTACCTTGAGGTAAAAATTATTCATCGCCAAAAGATTGAAGTCAAATGAAATGCTGTCAATACTATAAAATACAATTTCTAAATGCAGAAATTAAGTTGGCTTGGTAATTTGTAAATCTTAGTAGTGAAAGTTTTACTTCTGGTCTCATGTCTTAAAAAAAAAAAAAAAAAAAAAA
>NW_019272028.1:3019666-3026917 GCF_002738345.1 Cucurbita maxima | reverse complement strand
TTCTTAAAAAAAAAAAAAAAAAAAAGCATAAAAAATAAATAAAAATTGGAACTCCATGTATATTATTGAAAATAAAAAAAAAAATCAGCTTATCTATGTATACATAGAGCGAGAGAGAGAGGAAACACATATTTAAAGAAAATAGCTATTTCATATGGCAACCTTGCACTCAACCAACAAAGCAGTCCCAAGAGAAATTTTCAGGCATTTCCAGTAAATACAGGACGATCAAATGGTTTTAACTTCTAAGAGATGAAAGATCTATTAAAATATATATACATATATATACAGAATATCCACTGACAGATCTATCACCTCAGGCGCCATCCATCTATATGTTCCAGTTTCCGCTGTCATGACTCCTTGGCTCTGGAATCGCGCGACACCAAAATCTGCCACCTTTACAACCTTGAACACAACAAGAGGGCATGCCTATTACTTGTGAGAAGATTGAAATTTTTTCAGTACAAGCTCATAAAAGCACATCAATAGGCGACTATTGACTTATATCCATGCCCTCCATTATTTCTCCATAAGTTAAATGAAAGCAATCAGAATCCTCAGATGAGGCTGACTAAGTCAACAGGAGGTAATTGTAAGGTATACTATTGCAGAAAATTTACAATAAAAAAAACATGATGTAAAATTGTGAGCTACGTTAATAGTTTCCTAACTTATCTCTTTAAATGTTGGCATTACTATTTTTTAACAAGAGAATATAAAAAAGCTAAACAACCCAAATCCTGCTACAACAAACAATGAACAAAATATTGCCCACTTTGAAGTAATAATGAGTGTGTGCAATCGGTTCAGAAGTTACAGAAATGATCAAAACAGCCAAAGGATCCCAGCAATGTTAACCAATAATACAAAATGCCATAATGTTATGTACCTAATAGGTACAAAACGCCAATTCAAGAAAACAACAGACTAGTTCAAAGTAGCAACTATACATGAAGACACCATATATATTTCGTAGAGGATAACATGACACCACTTAATATATTGACCTTTTCAGGCAGCTTGGGGCAACAGTGACTGTTAATTATTGATGGTAGAGTGAATTACTTAGAGCTTAGAGCTATATCTGGTTTGTATAGCCGTTTCAGTTTGGTTACCCTGGTTTTTTACCCATTATCCAAGGGAGGGAATGACTTCTTTCAAACTCCAAAAAACTTTGAAATATATTTCATTTTAATTTTATTTTCCAACACCTAATACAAATAAAACTCGTTTGGCATTAAAATAATCATTTAAGATGCCTACACTACTACAATTCAGAAGCTAACAAAGCAAATAGCAGTAAGAATAAGGTTCTAGTCTTACATGTTCAGTGTTCATTAGCAGATTTGCTGTCTTCAAATCTCTATGAATAATGTTATTAAAATGTAAGTATGCCATTCCTTCACAAACATCAATAGCAAACTTCAGCAGTTGTGACAGCTGTAACACGCAATGATTCTTGTGCAAGTACTCATAAAGACTCCCTCCAGGCATATACTCTGCAAGAAACAACGAATTAAGATTTATATTCCACAATACAAATAGAACATAAATACCATAAAACAGAAGAAAGAGAATTTAAGATCACACCAGTTGGAAGGACATTTCAAGGGTATAGTAAACATACAGTTGGAGAGACAGAAGTTGCAATAAAATTTCCCTACTCTCTTATTGTTGCAACAGTCATCCCTACTAAAAAATCACACCGAAGTTGTGATCCCTACATCACAAACTACTTTCATGTTGAACTGATTTTGTGGTCTTCCATCAAATTAGTTGATATCAAAATACTCTTGATCTCCAATGGAAACTGAGACAGCTTCATCAATATTTCAATTTTAGATTCATGCTCCCAGCCTCCCAGGGTACCAATTAGATAGACATGACATACTTATTTGTATTGAAATGGTAGAAAGATCAAAATGGGGAAGAAATTAGAGCCCTCACCTCAAACTCTATAACTACCTATCTAGCCCACCTCAAACTCTTCATTTCTTCCCTGTGGTCTTCATCTAAATATTTTTGTAACTATTGTTGATCTAAGACATGTTATTCCCAGGCTTTTGTTTATCTTAAGACAGTGAAAGTTTTTTTTAACACCTTTTCAAAGAAAAAAAAAAAAAAAAAAATCATCAAACCAATTCTTTTCTCCACCCCCCGTTGTAGACAAAAAAAATAATAATAATGAGTCCTTCACTTCCTTGTGCTGTCTAATAACCATCACGAAGTATTGCATGACGAAGACACAAGAAGTCTTTGTCTATTTGCCAAAACTATTGTTAGGTCAATTTCAGACGGCCAACTTACTCTCTAAGGAAAGTGAATATTTCTGGTAACAAAGTTGCCGTCAATCAAAACCTTGCACTAGAACGTGAAGTTAGGAGAGCTTCAATAGACCAACTAACTTCTGATTGCTGCAGAACAGCACCTTTCTGTATGCAACTCTACTCGGTAGCAGGCGAACATTTATCAAGATAGATATGTAAACTACAGAAAAAGATACTACAAGAGTGCGGTCTAATATCATCACGAAGTATTGCATGACGAAGACACTAAGTAGTCTTATCTATTCACCAAAACTATTGTCAGGTCAATTTCAGACGCCAACTTACTCTCTAAGGACGGTGACTATTTCTGGTAACAATGAGGCCCTCAATCAAAACCTTGCGTTAGAACCTGAAGTTAGGAGAGCTTCACTAGACCAACTAACTTCTGATTGTTGCAGAACAGCACTTTTTTGCACGCAACTCTGGTCGGTAGCAGGCGAACATTTATCAAGATAGATATGTAAACTAAGCAAAGATTGATGATGGAAAAAGAAGAAACAAGAAAATAAAGAAGGAACACTAGAGCAGAGATTTCTATACCTGTTACTATACACAAATGTGGAGAGTTTGTAGATGCACCTATAAAACGAACTACATTTTTATGCTGGACCTTCCTGCATATCAGATTAATTAAGATCCCTTCACAAAGGATGTATGGCGGTAGATACCCCTATAACAAATTGATTAAAAACATAACTCTGGAAATTATCCCTCAATAATGTTGAGATAAAAGGAAACCATTATCAATGGGTAGGGGAAATGTGAATTGGAACATCAAAACAGTTCCAGGAATATGAAGATTTTTTAATCCGTAGCACCTAACCAATATTACTATCTGCTAAAAGATTATTTCAATACGAATGTATTTAATTCTATTACCATCACTGAATGCCAAGAATTTCATGAACATCATATTTTGTAATTCCACTTTCAGGAGTACAAGTTCATTTCTGATTAATTAATTGAACAGTCATAAATTTTAGGAAGTCTCTTTCCAAAGCCACCTATATGTAAAATAATCTAAACCTGATCACCTCTAAAAACAAAATAAAGAAAGATTATCTCATAGGTTCATCACCATTTAGTCCATATACTATGGATCATTCCATTTTAGTTTTTGTACTTTCAAGCGTCCAATGTTAAACCATATACTTTTAATAAATCTTAAAATGATTCCACATGGTTAGTTCGAAGTTAATTTTTATCGAAATTAGCTATATAATAATAATTTCATTAAAAAAAACACAATGTGAATATCATTCAAAATTTTATAGGAGAAAGGCTAATAATCTGTTTTTGGGGGAAAAGTTCACATAAACCAACGATAGGGACTATTTTTAAGGTTTATTGAAATAATAGGGAAAGTAAATTTGGACAATTGAAAGTACAAAAACCAAAATAGAACAAGCCCTAAATTATATGGACCAAAATGATATTTTAACCTATTTCATAGTATCTATCATGATGGGTGAAAAATGTGCATCTCCCAATGTGTACACTTTCAACATTTTTCATCTTTCTGTCTGCATTCCCTAAGTTCATAAACTCAGATTTGATAGTTTTCCAAAAAAATATTATTATCACACATCAAAATTACCTGAGAATTGCCACTTCTTGATTGAATTCATCCTCTAAATCAGCATTTAGATCTTCTGATCTTAATATCTTGACAGCTACATCTTGACCAAGATATAGTCCATGATACCTGTAGACGAGTAAAGCAAAATGAGTCACATAAAAAGGCTGTCAGAAATCAAAGAAAAAATAAATAGCAAACATCTAATTTTATCATATGAAATTTGAATGAATGGCAACGATGACTGCTTAATTTATATTATTATTATTATTATTTATATCAAGAGTGTTTGAGCCAGGTTGGAACAAATACTAGAGAGGTGGTCACAATAGCTTCAACTCACTCCCTCTAAGTCCTAGCTTGGACTCGTTCGCTCCAAACCCTTATTGACCATTAATGGTTGATGGTCACTTAACTTTATTGCTCAATTTGAAATTAATACGAGTTTTCAACTTCCATGTCACATAGCACCACAATATACCCAGATGTAATTAATTCAGATGCAATTTTTGTAAGCTCCTAATAACGGACCATGGTTCTAGACATAGTCAAATGATAGTGTGTTTTTTGTTCAAACTTACAAATCACCACAAGATCCAGTTGCAATTTTTTCGCCAATCTTCAGCAACCGTCTATCTATTTCCCAATCTGCTGATTTTGTCTGGGCGTCTAATGCTTTCTTGACTGCTGAATGAGAGTGTGAAGAACCAGACCACGACCCCTGCATTCCAAAGTTGTGCATTATTTTCCTTATATTCTCTCTTCGGGAAGGAAAAAAGAGTGGAAATGAGGTTCAGGCAATAAAAAACAAAGCACTAAAATTTGCACATGACAAAAAGACAAAAATAATAATTAGTTAAAGTATTATAACTTATTGATGCGGGCATTTGCTGCAAAAATATCTAGGGACTATTACTCATTCAGCAATAACCATTTCACTTAATATCTCTTATAAGGAATCATTTCCAAAAGACATAGTTTACCTCATATCTAGCAACTGCTTTTTCCATAGCTTCGTACAAGCCATCAGTTTCCTGGTCACAAGATTGCAAAGTCAGCAACATTTGGACTCAGCACAGATCCTGTCATAAAGGATACATAATACCAGTCCTCCTTAAAATATTAGAAGATGGCAGTCCTGGGATAAACCATAATTTTTTAAGCAACCCGTCTGATACAATTTTCCATTTAAATTCTTAGATACAAATGCAAAATGTGAAGAATCTTTGTTAAACATCATATCCAATAATATCATACATGTTTTCATCTCTCTTTATTAATATCCGCCAGTGTCCAGATCAGCTTGCCCATACCTCAATATATTAAGATGTCAAGATTCAACTGATGTGTACCTCAGCTATTCTTAGTAGTCAACCGTCCAACCCAACTACATTTGATTGCCAAAGCACCTCATAGACACTAGAGTTGATAAGACCACCATAACTTAACCTATTCTCTTTGACCCTTTTATTATTTACATTTTTACCCTAATTGACCACTAGGCCAATCCATAAAAATATTTAAAACAGACATGTTAAAAAACCGCCTAGGGATCCTAGCATAGAAATATCATTTATTTTGATTAATCTCAATTCATGTCATTTTCTTTTTCTTTTGTTTAGTTGTTGAGAGAAAAAAAGTTCTTTTAATTTCTTTCTTTTTATTATAATTCCCTAATAGTGTAATCTTTTTTTCCACTAATACTCTTACTCCTTGATGGTAGATACCTTCCTTATGTTTAGATTATTCGTCTATTTATGTTCCCTAAGTGAATCTTTAGCCATGTTTATTTTGCCGTGACCTAAGTTTAAAAAAATATATAATAAAACTATGATCAATGATGATCCTAGGTGGCTGTTGCAAACATGCAACTTATAAGGCCGATGTCACTTCTCAGAGTAAATCTACAGTTCTTCAACCAAGAATTTTTTTTCTTTTTCTGGAGGCCAGAGAGAGACATGAGGAAGGTAGGACCAAGAAATAATGAGGGAAATAGGGAAAACTTTCAACAAAATAGCAAAGATATACCAGAGTTTACCATCATTCCATATGATAATTGCATATCATACAAATTTTGGATATGATAAGTATAAGAGAATAAAACCACAAAATTCGACAAGATAAGATAGAAAATGTACAGTACAGAGGCCTAAACTATACATTGAACATATATCACAATACTGTACCTCAGCAGGCCATCCATCCACCACAAATACATCCAAGGAGTAACCATCAGATGTTGAAAACACATGTGCTTCTCGAATGTTAAGTCCTATATCAGAAAGCAAAGCAGACAGCTAGAAAAAAAAATTGAAAACTTGTTAGGAAAAACCAGAGTGAATTCTACCACATTGACATTTTCATAATGTTGATCTACTGAAAAATGACAAGGAGAGAAATCAAAATTATTCTCAACACCTAGTATGAGCATTAAACGCCCCATAATTGTTCATTTACTGTCCATCTCAGATACAAGCTTCTAGCATTTTTAGCCCTCAATTTGCGTACCCTTGGATTTGAAGATAGATATATTCCATGCGTTAAATTACATGCATTAATTGATGACCTCTCTGATAGTCAGAAGAACTTTGTGCTTGTGGTTCAATGTTGTCAAGGCTTTTTTTAGGGTTTTTAGTTATTCAGGAATAGAAATCTTTCGGCAAGATTAGACGGGTACCATGAAATTTGGGTCAATATATCTTTTCATTACTTCTTTACCGAGTACAAGCTTTTTATAATTACGTCCCTCCATCTATATACATTGGAAAGGTACTCCTCTTCTTACATTATATAGCCTTTGTTAGAAACAAGTAATCATATAGTCCTAAGTTGCACCTAAGGGTTCCCTCAAGTATATTTCATTCTTTCAATACAAAAGGTTTCTTGATGAAATAAAAATTCTCCTACCTGCCAAAAACATCTTTCGGACTCTAGTCGTTCAAAAGAGAGTGACAAACACGTAGATAATGTAGCCACTAAAATTGATTTTTTTAAGAAAAACTATCGAAAAGTTTCCACCCTTGCTAAAAGTTCAGTAGTTCCTTTCGATCCATCTACCAAAGACTGTACCAGAAAGCTAGTAGGAAATGCTAAGCACCTATCACAAAACTAAGTGGACGGATAGGAACTAAAAAAGAAAGAATGATAAATTCTATAACTCCCATAAATGTGGAATTCCAACCTTGATATATGTCAGTTCATTTAGTACAGGAGCATTAAGAACAAGCCACCAAAGAGCATGCCTGGCTAATAAGGTTTGGCTTGTTAAAAGATTCATAACGAGACAATAATAAAAAAAAAAAAAAAAAAAAAAAAAAAAAAAAAAAAAAAAAAAAAAAAAAAAAA
>NW_019272028.1:3011820-3019117 GCF_002738345.1 Cucurbita maxima | reverse complement strand
AAAAAAAAAAAAAAAAAAAAAAAAAAAAACAAAAGATAATACACAGTCCAGCTTACCTGGCTAAGAAGCTTTGGCTTGTCAACAGTTGAAAATATCACTTCATGTACCGGTACGTGTGAAATACCCTGCCTGCATTGTGCTTTTATCAAACATCTTAATTTCTTTTTACAGAGATGGCCAGAAATAATTATACGTAAAAAATGAACCCTAAGGAGAACTACAAGAATTTTCAGCATGATGAATCCACAGAAATACCAAATACGAACAGGCTTATGATAAATCATAAATTTCATTTTCTTCAATTAAATTGTACCTCTTAGAAAAACTTTCCATAAGATATCTCCCATCCATGGCTTTTGAGTTCTTTCTAACATCCAGTTTTAAGTCCTCAAGCTTGGAACAAGGCTCAAAGTCAAGTATATTGCCCCTTATTCTGCAAATCAATGATTAAGAAACCAATTGACATAAATTATTTGTTGAAAGGAAACAAGGTGATTGGAGAGAGGGCAGCAGGGAGGGGAGAGGCAGTTGGCCTGTTGATGAACATGCAATAAGCCCAAAAATCACCTCTTGTGTGACACTGGAAAACTTTTATCAGCTGCCTCATTAGATGAACCACTTAGAAGAATACTATCAAGTTCATCATCGTCATTGCCATCTGTTTTAGTACATATGTGCTACAAAACAAAAAGAAAAATGTAGAGCAATAAAACCTCCGACCTGTGAACCTTTGGGGAAATGAAACAAAGTGATTGGAGTGAGGGCAGAGTTGCATGGGTATAAGAGAGATTAATACAGAGTATATCGATACGAGAGAACAAACATGTGAACCTTTGGGGAAATGAAACAAAGTGTTGGAGTGAGGGCAGAGTTGCACGGGTATAAGAGAGATTAATACAGAGTATATCGATACGAGAGATTGTTTCAGAGTTACAAGGGTACAAAGAATCATTACGAAAAAAGGACAATAATTTCATACCTAAATGCAACGGGACAAGAGAAGAATCAAAATACAAAGATTTTACATCGACATTTCAGACCACCAAGTAAATATCCTCCTATAGTCTATATCCAGATAATCAGTTTTCAGAAAATCTCTCATTTCTCTTGAACCAAATGACTGAACATAATGCAAAGTTTTCAGAATCCCAAAACAACTATTTCCTTATGATTGTCCTTAAATTCAAAATTATCATTAGATCTATTTTGGCATGTGGACTACCAGAAAATAAATAAATAAACAAATAAATATATGATAAAAGGAAAAAAATTACAGTACTTTTATATCTTACAAAATATGAATGACCAATGCAGCCACTAACTTATAGAACAGCTTATATCAATCAATATTCAGGAAAAAACATAAATCGTTGTCAAATATATAACGTATTATCTTAATTCTTTTGTACAACCATCTGACTTTCTTCTGTTCAACCATATTGCTGAAAATCCAGACAACCACATTCTAGATTCATTTTGTATGGATATTCGAGAAGATGCAGGGGCTGGGGAGGATTATATTTAACAAGCAGAATAGCATTCCTACCCTCCAGGTGCCACCGATGGCAATTTGATGCAGTCGATCGCAATGTGCCATCCTCAGTTTTTTTTCTCTGATATTAGGAAGTTCGACCTTCAGCAGTTGTGGTTATGACCCCATACACAGTAATTCCAACTTGTCCCTCTCTAACTAGTCATCAATAGGAAACTGATAATATCTCTCTCTTTCTGCAAGCATTTTTCTAATTTTTGCCTCAGGTTATATGTTTTCACCATATGTTTGGGATAATCACACTCTATGCACAAAACTATAAGAACGTTTAGAACCAAGCAACAATACCCATTAGTTTCCTCCACAAATTTAACAGATAGAATTGAAAAAATACCTCGAGAAAGCGAATGTGGTAAACAGGGCACTTCTCTGGATCCTTTGCTAGAGAAAGAAGATTTTGATGTAACACAACATCTTCCACCTTTTCCATGTTAACATCAAGTCCATAACTGACACAGAATAATTATCAAAAACGAAGTTAATAATTTAAGAAGAATGGAGTAGACCCTCCCTACCCAAAAATACCATATAGCAATGTGATTTTTATAGGTTTTACTCCTATACTTGTCTGCCATTCAGAATTCCATCTTCTATTTTCCAATGAGAAAACACAATCAAAAAGATCATAAAGTAGAGGATGAAGATAAGCCATAAGCGCCAAGCCCAAGCCATTGGATTATTATTTGAAAAAAAACTGAAGTAATTTTTTATAACATTAGTAAATTTCTTATCCAAAAAAGTCTGAGGTGACACAATACAAGTTTAAAAATTCAATAGTACTTCAAGTCTTGATCCTTATGTTCGAAAAATCTGCCTTTCTTTTCCACTCACAAGTACTACCAAAGAGCTCAGCAAGCATAAGAGATGTGATAGCAAAAAAAGTTAATCATCAAAATAAAATTTAAAGCGCTTTAATCTGTTCCCCGTGTCTCCAAACAAACTACTAAATACTTTCAGTTCTCATCTAAATTTCAGTAACTTCATCAGAAATACATCATTTTCTAAAGTCAGAAGATGCACTGATGAACTTGGAACATATTAGTTATGTAGGGAAGAAAATGTTGAAATGTGAAGGACTTTTTTTAATGGAACAACTAAGGCAATAGCTACAGTGATGACAAGTAAAAATGCTTCCCAAACTCTGAATGGAATCAGAGAAGTACTTTTATTAAAATGAACTCATATAATAGAAGTGAAACGTTGTGAAAGAATAAAAAATACAAGTGCAATATATGACCCTTAGCTAGCATGATGAATAGAGACTTTATCTTATTAAAAGGTCCAGTGAACAAATAGGATGATCAAGTTGAGGGCAACCTCGTCTTCCCCTAACGTTCTTTCAAGGCCAAAGCAAAAGTTCAGTGAACCTCACAAAGATCACTTACGGTTACTCCTTGCTCTTAGAGTGAATTTTCTTATAAACTTAAAAGCTAAGTAGCTATTGACTGTTCGTGGTAGGATGAGCCTGAACTTTTTGTTTTCAAGAAGTGACACCATTTAGGATCAAATTTCTCACCTCGGCCATTGAATATCTAGGAAAGAAGAACAATAACTCACCATTTATGGAAACAACGTTAGAGGGCTCTTTAGAATATTATGTATCAGGACCATGACTGACAACAACACTTAAAAAAGATTCATTGGTATAAACTGAACATTTTACATGTTGCTATGAACACTAGTTCTAAATTCTAATGCCTAAAGTACCAGTCAATTATAAGCATCTCAAATAATTATGTGCCTCCAGCTCCAAGGAGCGTTCATGTAAAACAACTAACCTTTCTCTTGACTTGAATATAAATGGTTATTTTCGTAATCAATATAATTGTATTCTACAGCATATCAACCTTCAATCAAATTACACATGAACTCTCGCCTTCATCCATATCATGACTACACCATTGTTCCTTCATTGTTTGTAATATTTAAGGACTAAGTTGTTAAGCTGGGAAGTTCAACCTTACTACAAACAAGTAAAAATTCAATCCAAATTTAATATATATCGTCTAGTAATAATTATTTAAAAAACCAATGAAGTCACAATTAGCCATTCAATTTCTGAACACGCTTTTAAAATATGACCTAAATTTTAAAAACTAAAACAAGCAATTAAAAAGAATCCGTTCTTTGTTATCAAAAACAGAAAATTCAAAAGAGAAATCGTCATCTCACGAACCTTCACAGCATCAGAATACAACATATCAATTACGCAGAGGTAGTAGGATTATGACAGACATGTGATAGAAAGAAAAAATCCCCCCACCAAAATCAGGAATCACTAATCAACTTCCTAATTCAGTTAGACAAACTACATCCACTACAAATTCCTAGGAAAAAATGGAAAAGCAAATAAAGCAAGGATGCAAAAAGCACTCACACCATTAAAGCAACTCAAAATCAAACACAAAAAGAGAGTGAAAACACATAGAAAACAGAACATAAAACAAAGCTAGAAACAAAAAGTCAAAAATCCAAATCAGAGTTAAAAATATAGAATGAAACTACCTTGGAGGCAAGCGATTGAAGTGTGCATCCAAGTTCTCACGAAACAGTGGATTAGAAGCGGCCTCCTCATGTCCACTCTCAACCAACCGAGTATAAACATCGTTCCGAATATCGTGGACACCACAGAAGGCACCAAAGCATCGAGGCGGCGAAGAACTCTCTCCAACACCTTCAACGAAATCCATATCCACTAAGGAATCAACAGAGACGAGGAAAAGCCATTAGGAAAGAAAGCGAGATAGGGAAAAATTGGAGGAGAAAGGCAGAGAAGAAGATTAGGATATTTATTGCTCAGTAGAGAGGATCTTTGACTGCTGAAGAATCTTGAGGAAGAAGATGGACTGGTTTGGTTATTTGAAGTGAAGAGGGAGGGCAATTTCGTCATAAAGATGTTGAAATTTGAGGCCAAATAAATTAGCGAATTTCGAAGGTTGTTTTAATACTTTCTATTTATACTCAGGAAGTTGGTGCAGAATGGAAATGGATACTGGATAGAGTCTGTATAAGGCTGACGTGTCAAAAACGAAGAATGTTCTGTTTAATTGTCGAAAATACCCTTCCATTTTGCTTTTAATTACGAGATGATAATTAAAGTCCCCACGCGGTTCTGTAATCTCAACCAGTTGGCTGCAGGTCATACTGTCTAATTAACAGCTGTAAAATCTGAGATCCTCATAAATTTTTACCATTAACTTTTTAAAACTATATTCTTTTAATTTTAATTATAATATTTCCATATATTATAAAAATATTTTTTATCTTTTTAAAAATATTTATTGGTATTTTTAAGTTTTTAAGACCGGGTTTTAATTATTAAAAAAAAAATCAAAACTCTAATAGAGTATTTATAAACATTATTTAAAACCAACCAGCAAAAATCTGGTCGATAATTCATCATTAACTGTGGGTCTTTCAGCCACGACTTGTACTCCAAATTGAAATACCTGTTGAAGAAGATTATTAGGAGTCAGTCTCACGTTTGACTAATTTAGGGAATGATCATGAGTTTATAGGTGGGGAATACTATCTTCATTGTCAGAAGACATTTTGGGAAGTCCAAAGCAAACTCACAAGAGCTTAGGCTCAAAGTGGACAATATCACACTATTATGCAGAATCGTGATTCTTAACACTAACCATAGCCAATAGGATTTAAATTTATAAATTTTATTACTCGACATTGTTATGAATGAAAGATTTTCTACGTTGTATAAATTGTGAAATATGATTGATTGAAAGTCATGTATATCCAAGAGCTCAAAGTATAAATTCCAACGCTAAAGTCGCTTACTAATTATTCTTAATTTTTAATAATTATTATTATGAGAACATTTATTAAGTCGAGTGGTAATAGATCATATAAATAAATAAATATGTGAAATAATTAATTTAATTATCTTTGCGTCCTCACAAATATCAAGATATTTTCTCTCCTCAACCCTATACTCACAAAATCAAATACCATAAATAAAATATTATTTTAGTCACAATCTAACTTAATCATATTGGTTTGTCCAATTATGCCCTTAAATTGTGAAAATACCATTTAAACCCATGCACTTTCAAATGTAATATTATTTTATTTTAGATTTTTCAATTTGAAAGTACAACAATAAATAAATAAATAAAACAATTATATAACGATATTTCTACTCCACAAGAGTTTTAAAAGCAATTACACTTTTCTCATGATTATTTTTTAAATAAATAGAAAATTTTAAGTAGACATATTTTATAATTTAGACTAAAAAGACCAATGGGGGTAGAAACGTAAATCTAACACCTGACGTGGCTTTCTAGGAGATTCCAAAGCGGAATCACGTGATTCGGGCGATGTCGGCTCTCCTTTCATTTTCCGTAAGAATATTCAATTACTTATTTTCTGGGGCCCACCCTTCCACAAGTGTATGCCCTCCCGACCATTTCTTTTTTTACCCCCAAAAATATTACATTAATTTTAATTAATTAATTAATTTTTTAATATTCTCGACCGCGAAACTAGCTCATAGCTCGTAATTTAGAAGATATTATATTAAAAAAATACATATTTGTTATTATATTTGATAATTATTTTCGAGGACAGTTATGTAATTTTGCTAATTAGAAATTATTTAAAATTTTATTATTTATATTTGGAGATAGAGTTATATAAATTTATAAATGATTATTAAAGGCATGTATAATTAAGCATTAATAAAAGGCGGTTGATTCAATAATTTTTCATTAGCATCACATGTGAACTTAAGATTGTACTCATCTTCATTTCTCTTCTCTCTCTTCCTTCCTCCTTGGCAAGAGCACACGGCGCAACATTCTTGATTCCAGCACATTTCCCTCTCAAGCGCGAATCCTCGGGCTAGCCACTCAGGTTCCGTCTTCATCTTTGTAACTGTCTCTTTCGTTTACTTTACGTTTTTGAGATCTGTTTCGAGTGTAAGTTTTGATTGGTTTTTGAGATCTGGAATAGAAACAAAGAGGAAGAGTTGTTGAGAGGAAGATTAGTGAGATATGGTTGGCAGCGCGATGGGGATGAGTGAGAAGAACGGTGCGGCTGAGATTTTGATCGGAGATTTGGATCCCAATGGTGTTTTTTTGGAGTCTCTGAGCAACGGCGTGGATTTCGATGGAGAACATCATGCGGAATTGAAACAGAATGGGAAGAGGGAGATTGTGCTCGGTAGAAATGTCCACACTACTTGCTTCACCATCACTGAGCCAGATGCCAATGATGAATCCACTGGTGACAAGGATGCTTACATGGCTAGTGTGTTGGCTCGCTATAGAAAGAATCTCGTCGAGAGGACTAAGCATCATTTAGGTTTTTTAGTTTCTTGAAACCTCTGTCTTGTTTCCGGTTGCGAAATTGAAATGTTCGTTGTTCTGATTTGGATTTGTATTTCTGATCTGTGTTTTAGGTTACCCTTATAATTTGGACTTCGATTACGGTGCTCTGGGTCAGTTGCAGCATTTCTCGATTAACAATCTCGGCGATCCGTTCATTGAAAGCAATTACGGTGTGCACTCGAGGCAGTTTGAGGTTGGGGTTTTGGATTGGTTTGCTCGTCTTTGGGAGATTGAGAAAAATGACTATTGGGGTTACATTACAAATTGTGGCACCGAAGGCAACCTTCATGGGATTCTCGTCGGGTTAGTTTCATTGAGTTTGATTTACTCTTATGTACGGTGTTTATGTATGCTTTTTTAGCAGTGTTGTATCTTTTTTTTTTTTTTTTTTTTTTTT
>NW_019272028.1:3000163-3011261 GCF_002738345.1 Cucurbita maxima | reverse complement strand
TTTTTTTTTTTTTTTTTTTTTTTTTTTTTTTTTTTTTTTTTTTTTTTTTTTTTTTTTTTTTTTTTTTTTTTTTTTTTTTTTTTTTTTTTTTTTGTAGGAGAGAAGTTTTGCCCGATGGGATTCTATATGCTTCTCAGGAATCTCATTATTCCGTTTTCAAAGCGGCTAGAATGTATAGAATGGACTGTGTGAAGGTTGGAACTCTGACATCTGGTGAGATCGATTGTGCTGACCTTAAACTTAAGTTGCTTGCTAACAAAGACAAGCCAGCTATACTCAATGTCAATATTGGTAAATTCTCTTTTTTCTTCATGTTTGCAACTAGAAAGGGGATCATATTCGTTTTATTGGTGGGAATTGAGGGAATTCTTGTTACAGGAACCACTGTGAAAGGAGCCGTGGATGATCTTGATCTTGTGATACAAACACTCAACGAATGTGGATTCTCAAATGATCGGTTCTATATTCATTGTGATGGGGCATTGTTTGGACTTATGATGCCTTTTGTCAAACGTGTAAGTGACTTTTTTGCCTACTTACTATTTTCGATAGGGCATGTTCAGACTTTCGCTGTTTTTTTCTTTACATCTCACACAAGGTAAATGCCCCGTGCTCAAGCTTAATTGCATCCATAAGATTTAAATTCTTGTAGGTTGTGTACTGACTTGAAGGAACTTGGTTACTATCCAATTTGGGTCCTATGCCTTGGAGCCTTTCCAATGAGCTACGCTCTAAATGCTAGTTAAAATTCACACAACCACCCTCATCCCTCTATGATTCTTTATACATATCTATTTTCTTCCAGACCAAGTTACTGCACCCTTTTTTCTTTTGGGTTTTACCGACTGCCTTCTAATTATTTCAGAAAGGGTGGTTGCTTGTGCAGTTGCTACTTTCCTATCTTACCGTAGTTCTTGGTTGCTAATTGTGGCCTCCTATCCTATCAATGTTACTTGTACCTTTTTACCTTTTTACCTTCACCTATTCCAAAGTATACTCTCTTTTTCATACTGCATCTGCAAGCACAAAGGTGGCTAGGGCTTCCAGTCATCATCATACGCCTGATGAAAGAGCTTTGAAGGCAGCATTGCTCTTCTTCACTCACACAATATTGCTGGACCAAACGTTCTCCCACTGTCCAAGATTCACCACCATTCCTACTATCAGGGTTAGAGTTTGGATGTTGCATCAATCTTGTTGTGGCCGATCATCTAAAATGACTAGCTAAACATCATTGACTTGGTCAGAAATGACCAACTACTTAATATCATACATAATCATCAAACAATTTTAACTATCTTTAGGATTTGGCCTGAACTATTTATTAGATTCTTGCACATTATGCACCTCTTTCTTGCTACCTATCTCCTCGAAAACAATGTTTGACTTGCATGTGTTAAGCATATTGATAACATTTCTTATAAGCTAGGTTTAAACTCTTCTTCATAGTGTGATTGGGCCCTATTATGGTAGAACCTAGTGAACCTAGCATACTTCCTAACCTTCTATAAACCTTAGTGTTCATATCATTTATTATTGTCTTTTGCTCAAAATGTTTTGATATCAAAGGGAGTCAGTGGATATCAAGGAGAGTCTCAGTTTAGGCGACAAACTTATCTGGTTATGGAGTTCCTTTGGTAATAGTAATAATGTGGGAATTTAGACTTCCCCCTATCTGTTAAAGCTATGCCATTCCTTCGATCTAGTGGTAGTATATAAGATTTTTGCTCCCCACTTCAAGTATTCACCCAGTCTTCCAAATCTCACAACTAATGGTTGCTAGGCAAAGGCAAAATGGAGAAGGAACCCTTCTTACTTCGTCTTATGTGAAGGAAATTATATAAAAACATTAGAATTTTAAAGTTGTCTCTCTACTTTGTCTCTCTCCCACCTATACTTTCAGAATTGAAAGATTATATGGATAAAAAATGTAATTGTATGTAAAATTTTGCCCCTCTATTTGAACTACTTTTTGTACTAACATTTGATTAGTGAACGGCTGAATTATTTTCATACACGTTAAAGCTTTAAAACATACTCGCGATTATCTTTTGGTTTACATTCCCCTTCACTGTTGTCTCACATGAAATGAAAGCAAATATAGAACTCGTTATCTCTTTTTTTTTCATCTTCTTTGCTGGTAATTTTCAATCTGAATTTCTGTAATCCATCCTGGCTCACTAGTGTTGTTTTTGAGCAGGCACCAAAGGTCTCGTTTAAGAAGCCCATTGGAAGTGTTAGTGTTTCAGGTCACAAGTTCATTGGATGTCCAATGCCTTGTGGTGTTCAGCTTACAAGGTTGGATCATATAAATGCCCTCTCAAGGAATGTTGAGTATCTAGCCTCAAGAGATGCCACAATCATGGGAAGCCGGAATGGCCATGCTCCTATCTTCCTTTGGTACACCCTCAACAGAAAAGGCTATACAGGTTTTCAAAAGGAAGTTCAGAAGTGTCTCAGAAATGCACACTACCTGAAAGGCCGGCTTCTTGACGCAGGAATTAGCGCAATGCTGAATGAACTTAGCAGCACCGTCGTGTTTGAACGACCCCGAGATGAAGAGTTTGTTCGTAGGTGGCAGCTAGCATGCGAAGGAAATATTGCTCATGTTGTGGTAATGCCCAATGTTATCCAAGAGAAGCTGGATGATTTCATAGCAGAATTGACCGAAAAACGCTCAACCTGGTATGCTGAAGACAAAGATCAACCTCCTTGCCTCGCAGCAGAGTTGGGAAAGGAAAACTGTGCTTGTAAGTTGCACAGGACTTGATATGCTTTTATTGTAGTTTTATTATGTTACGTTGCTTATTTTCTAGTGAAACTCTAGATTCACTTGAATTCTGGTTGTTATGGTCGTGTGTTTCGAGTATTAATGAACAGCTGTAGGCGATTATTCCCGAGTTTCAATGAATAATAGTATGTTCTAGAACTCCTCCCTCATCACTATTTATCTATTTGTAGATACTGAACCAAATAATTGTTGAATAAATATCTGATCTCTCTCAGGGTATTAAATGAGGAGAACAGTTCGTCCATAACAAGAAATATGATTTGGTCGCTCATAAAGAAGAGAGAGGCCCTATTATTTGCTGAGTGGTAGTACAATACGATCCTCAATCATCAAAGAGATAATACAGCTTTCTATACACATGTATTTGTTTGTTTTTACAAATATACTCAATACAAATTCAAATGTAGAAGACACATGCTGCTACAATTCCTTAGCTTTCAAAATAAAATATCAAGTAATGGATTAGCTGAAGATGTTACTCAGGAAAAAGAGGAAAAGCCATTCCAGGAAGATTGATAACTGACCGGGAGTGGCTGGTATGCTCCGAGAAGCTGCGATGGTGGAGAATCATAGCACAGCAGTAGCTATTACTGTTGATGATTCTGAGAGTTGCCAAACTGATGCAAGGATGGCTGGAGAGTATGGAATTGAGGGGGTAGCGCCCCTCCTCCAATGTTGAACGAGCTGCCATTTGCAACAGGCAATTGAGCTGCAGCTATCTTCAGCCGTTGCACTTCCTCCTTCAATGTCTCGTTCAGTGCTGTAATCCACAACCTCAAGTTACCATTTTTATATGAGCCATAGTAAATAAGAAGATGAATGATGAAGAAGAATCACACATACCATCTCTGAGTTGGGCCTGTTGCTCCATGGCCTGCAGCCTTAGTTTAAGCTCTCTGTTTTCAGTAGTCAATTCAGTGGTATCTCTCTGCACCATATTAGATTACAAGGCTTGATTTAATCAACAGTTTCCCACCTTTTCTAATTCATCAAGAAACCCACAAATTGTAAAGCCTTATTATCTGTTCAACAGTTCTTGAAAAGTCAAGGTCACCAGTTCCTCCATCAGCACAACAAATTAACAAGTCCAGTTGATAGCTACAGCCCACCCGTGAGACTTGTAAAGTAAGAACAGATAAAAGATTATTGTTCTTATTCCCTTCCCCTTTAAGCTACAACAAAATAGAAGCTATACCTGTAATACAGTGACCTGTGCAGAAAGGGAAGTCGCTTCTGATTGAAGCATCTGCACCTTCTTCTCTAATTCGTTTGTGTAACGTATTTTCCTCTCCTTGGATCGTGCAGCAGATTGTCTGTTCGCCAGGATCCTGAAATGAAAGATTAATCCCAAACCGATCATGAATTAATCAATGTTTAACAAAACTGGCTTATAGACAGCGACTCATAAATTCAATAATCCAAGCAGAAAATGACGGATGAACAACCTCTTAGCTCTTTTAGGGTCCATCAAAGCAAGCTCAGCGAGTTTATCAGGTGCCATAGCCTTCTTGGAGCAATCAATTACGCCGGTGGATTCAGCTTCAAACGACGAGGTCAAAGCGCCATCCATGGAATTGCTATGCCTATGGCGACCGATCTTCTTCTCCCCGACCGTTACCCTCCCGCCAAGTACCTCACCGTCGCTGCCGTCTCCGGCGATCCCTAAGCCGTCGAAGAAGTCTGAATCCATCGACAAACTCCGGCAGTGAGCACCAAAGAAGTCTGAAGCCGAGGTGTCCTTACTAGCTTTAGGTTTCGAGGCAGAGGCGTCGTCAGGGGACTTTGAATTGAAGGAATCGAGGGCCATACGAGCGCCCACCGGCGTCGGAGACGGCGAAGGCGAGGGAGAACGAAGGGAAGATGATAAATCGTGGTCGGGATGATCGAAGAGGAGAAGATCGTCGAAATTAGCAAAGCGGAAAGATGTATCGGAGTGAGAACGGCGATGGTGATAGCCACGCTGTGGAGTCTCCGGCATCTGTTCTATGTCCATCCTCGTCGCCGTCTGCGGCGGTTTCCGGGCGGTGAAGTTCAAATCCATCATCAAAACTTAAGATGAACTACAGAGGAGAAAGAAAGCAGCTGAGCGAGCTCAAGTTTTGGACATGGTTAAGAAGAAGAAGAAGCTATTATAGCGGGATTAGTGGGGTGAGATCGTAATTTTCTAAAATGAAGGGTCAAAAACACAATAAGGGGAACAAGTGGGCATTACTTTGCTTTCATATTATCAATTTTTGGTGGTATTGTGTAATTTGGAGGAAGTTATTTCAGTTGTAAAAAAACAAAGAGAAAATAAAATAAAAAGTATTCAACAATCATTCCATAGGTAAAGACCAAATTCAAACAATCCAAATTTCAACCTAGTGGTGTCTGTAACCGCCCCGATCCACCGCTAGCAGATATTGTTTTCTTTGGACTTTCCCTTTCGAGCTTCCCCTCAAGGCTTTAAAACTCGTCTCTAGGGAAAGGTTTCCACACCCTTATAAATGGTGGTTTGTTCTCCTCCTCAACTAATGTGGGACATCATAGTGTCAAGCCGAGCATAGAATGTTTTTCTGTATTTTAAAGTACAAATTGAGTTATTATGTATAGAAGACTAAAATGAGTTGATACAGTGTCATATTAATTCGTGTCGTGATCTACAATGTTTAACAGTTGAGCTATCTACCTCGAGACCCAGCCACTTGAAGATCGAAACCTGCAAGTCATCCAAGTCTAATCAATTGAGCTACCAACTTCGAGACCATACACCCTTGAAGTGTTTCGATGATAGAATAATTAGCCCTGAAATTATAATATATAGTTGTAATTAAATTGGAGCAATTAGGTTAGACATTGATTGAGGTGTTTCCATCCCTACCGACACTTATAATCCATGAATTAAATTGACATCTTACCATTAAAGATTAGACAACATGACTTCATTTAGACTTCATTCATGAATTAAGGTAGAAACAATAATTATAAATAAATAACTTTTTTTATTCATATTTAAGACAAATAAATTTGACCGAACTATATACATTTGACTTAATTTTGTATTACTAAAAGTTTAGTGTAGGATTTATGACTAGACGTTATTGAGTTATGTAGAAGTTCATATTGCTTCAAAGACGATATATTTTACGTTGTTATTGAGGTAAGTAGGTTAGATGAATAGTATGACGTGTGCTATATTGTATAATCTAGTAACATGATGATTATGATATATGCTATGTCGTGATGATTTTTTTCAATGTTAATCTTGTATTAAAACTGATGCTATATACTCTGAGACTCGTGTGTAATTCATTAGATATGAAATGAAAGGAAAAGGAATAACGATGTACAATATATTCGTGTTCCCTTCTTTCTACGACTCTTCTAGGGTCCCAACTTGCAGTAAAGTGTTTAGATTAAGGTTGATACATCTGTAAGTGATACCACTTATGTACGAAATGATGCATACTTGGCAAGACCCATATTGTAACGCTCGAGTTTGGACGAGGTATTAGATACCCGATATTTCCTATCGAGCCAAAACTTTCAGGATTTTATTCAGAGTCTTAAGGATGAAATTTCAAGATAGTGTGTAGAAGAGAAAAAACCCCACAAACTGAAGAAAAATATAAAAGAAAATGTTGAAAAATTAGAAAAATGGTATTAGAGCCGAACAACGGAGAATGTGCCAGCGAAGAAGCTGAGCCCCAAAGGGTGTTAGACACTAGACGGTGTGCTAGCGAGAACGTTGGTCCCAAAGGGGGTTGATTGGGGGTCCCACATCTATTGGAAAGAAGAACGAGTGTGAGCGAGATACTAAGCCCCGAAATGAACGTAAAAGAAAATTTAATTTATATTTCATGTTATTTTAAAAGGGATTACCACCATATACTATAGCTATGGAGGCTAAAAGTGTTATTTTTTATTTTTTATTTTTTTTATTTAATATTTTATATTTTAAAAAGGTTAACAAAAAAAAAATAATAATAAAATAACAATTATTTAATAGATTAAAAGTGTTGAAGGAAAAAAAAAAAAGAAAGTAATTTCTTTATTAAAAATAAAAATGTACTTAGCCCATTATGTGTATAATGGGCCAAAGCCCAAAAGATCTATATTGCTTTTCAATTAGTGGGCCTGTTTCGAAACCCAATCTACTTTTGTGATTCTTTCGTTGAAGCCCAATATGGATCCAAGGACAGAGGATGGTCCAATTCAATTTGGGCCTTATTTCTTGAAACCAATCAAATAAAAAAAAAATTCAACCGACAATAACCTCGGAAGGTTTAAGGAGCCGGGTTGGCGAGATTGAATATCCAAATCGAATCAGAGTTCACGCACCCCGCCCTGAAAAAATAGGACCACAGGTCGCACGATAGAAAAACACCCAAGATAAAAGATGCACACTTCTCCATGTGAAATATTCATCTTCATTAGAGTTTTTTAGTAGTAATCATGACCAACAACCATCAGTTGTTAGCTCGTAGGTAAGGCGAGATCTTCAAGGCCGATTTCTGATAGCACAACCACACACAAGCACCACCTAATGAAGGGTGAGAAAAAGTTACAGACTTTACTCAAACGACCTAAATATGCACATTCGAGTGGTTTAGACACTTCCTAATTGATTGTTGCTCGTGCAAGTCCAATTCCAACTACGGTCATAGACTCCTCAACCTCCTACATGGTTAAATCTAAAAATTTTAAACATATAGCCAAGAATAAATTCGATTTATATTTCCGAGCTCACATAACACATGTTTGAATCTAGACTTTACCATCGTATATTTTTCCACTCAATTATAATTAAAAAAAAAAAAAAAATCTTAAGAGATAATTTACAAGTCACATCAATTTTTATAATTAAAATCGAGAATCATCGCACATTTGAATACAGGCGTTAGCCACTAAATAACGATAATTAAGGCTTAACTATACTTACAAGTCAAATTAATTTTATAATACTTATATTAAGATCATGATTTGGGTAAGATTAAGAAGGAATGAATGGATGGATTAATAAGATTAGAAAAGGCCAAAAAAGTTGGATTTGGTTGAATAAGATAATGGTATAGTTGGTGGTGGTCACGTGGATTGCACACTCTTCAATTATTTTTTATGATACCCTCCTTAGTCTCCACATTTGGTGTAATCCTTCTCACCATTCCAATATTATTTTTGTTTTCTCAAATTATTTAAATATTATTTACATTATTAAAAAAAAAAACAAAAAAACAAAAACAAAATTAGTGGTCGTTGTGATTTATTGAAATTAATAATATATATTTTTGTTATTAAAAAACTATATTCTAAATTATAATTGTTGTTAAGGATTTGAAATATGTAGTCATGATATTATTATATTATTGTGAGATCCCATATTGATTGGACAGTAGAATGAAACATTTCTTGTTACAAGAGTGTGAAAACATTTCCTTGGCCAAAACGGATGATATCTGCTAGCAATAAACTTGGATTGTTACAAATAATATCAGAATCTGTGTGTCAGCGAGGAAAGTGGTCCAAGGAGAGTATATTGTGAGATCTCACATCAGTTAGAGAGAAGAACAAAACATTTTAAAATCGTGAGTTGGAGAAGTGATCAAAACATTTGTTACAAAGGTATGAAAATCTCTTGAAACACGCGTTTTAAAACTGTGAGACTAACGACGATGCGTAATAAACTAAATTTTGTTGGATGATGAAAGTCCCACATTGGCTAATTTAGGGAATGATCATGGGTTTATAAGTGATGAATACTAATCTCATTGGTATGAAGCAAAGCCATGAGAACTTATGCTCAAAGTAAACAATATCATACCATTGTGGAACGAGAGTCGTGTTCGTCTAACAAATCGGACAAGAACTGTAACCTAAGTTGGTTGGATATGTGTTCATACGAACACATCTATCAAATATTTTAATTCTTCGTACTTTTTTATTATTTTACTTTTCTTTCGATTTTTTTCAAATATAAACATACCCCTTTATTAATTTTCTTTTTATTTAGATAAAAAAAAATATAAAAGAAAAAAAAAGTCACCGTCGGCAAATAAAAAGATGATCCAAAGGTGGGATTAATGTATTTATTTATTTATTTATTTATTTATTTATCTCACTTTTATGTTTTTAAAGCTTAAATCCCTTAATGATTCGTTTTATAAAGCTTTCTTAATTTTTCTAATTTTTCTAATTTTATAATATTTCTTTAATATATTCTTAATATTCAATTTCTTTTACCGAAAACTCGAAAATTTGCATTAAGTCATAAAAGTTAGGCTTGTTCGTTCATTCATCTGGCTTATATTCTTCACGTAGCGGTTTAAAATAATAATATTTGAATAAAATAAAAAAAATAATATTTAATTAACCTTTTTAATGTGAGGCATAAGCCACCATGTTTGATCCATCAGCTCATGTTAGCCCTTTTTTACCCTTTCAAAGGGGATAGAATTTGCATTTTTCCACTCTTTTTCTTTATTTATTTTTTAATTAATTTCCTAAATATCACTTTTGAATAACTTTTTTTTAGAATCCTAAATAATTCATTTAAAATTTAAAATTTAAAATTTAAAATATCATGCGGTAGTCTCAAGGTTAGAAAAGTAAAAACTCTTTTTTTTTTTTAATTAAATTATATATTTTTCCGTTAAATTAATAAAAAAATATTCTGGATTTTTAAAAGTTTTAATAATATAGTACCAAAAAAAATACGCGGTAAGATCATTTTTTTTTAATTTATTGAAGGGTGTTGTTGAAAACTTTCAAAATTCATGAATATACAACTGATAATGTAACAGCTCAAACCCACCACTCGTAGATATTGTTTGTTTTAGTTCGTTCGGTAAAGTTTTTCACACCCTTAGCAGCAGTATTTCGTTCCTCTCTCCAAGATCTCACAATCCACTCTTTTGGGAGCCTAACGTTTTCTTTAGCATCCGCCCCCAGTGTTTAGCTCTAATATTATTCGTAATAGCTTAAACTCACTACTAGTAGATATTGTCCGCTCGTTACATATCATCATCAATCTCACGATTTTAAAATGCGACTGTTAGAAAGAGGTTTTCAGACTCTCATAAGCAATGATTCATTTTAAAACACGACTTTTAGAGAGAGGTTTCCACACTCATATTTAATATTTTATTAAAGACAAATATCTAAATATTTGTTTTATTACCGTACTATAGAACTTTCACACATCATTTAGGAACTTTCACATACTATATAGGAGTGGTGGATTAAGCAAACGTTCTCAGTTACTTTCTCCAGTGGACGTGGGATCTCACAAACATCCAGAATAACGACACGACACTGAATCATTAATGCCTCCATTACAAATAATAATAAATAACATAAAAGTTTGTTTCTTTTTTTGTCATTAATTATGTTCTCTGTCTTCCTTCTTTAAGTGGCTGTTGTGTGTGAACTCCACTTTGTTGTCTATTCTTCAAACCCCAAATGAAAAGCTTTTGTTTTTCCTCCATAAATACTCTCTTTAAGGCGTGTGTCTTCCACAATTCCCCCTTTCCTCTTCTTCTTCTTCTTCAAACTTCATTGCTTTTCTCTTCAAAAATGGAGCCCAACAAGGTAAACCTAAGCAATTTGGAGCAACAATCCCCCTCCGACATTGAAACCAAGCAATTCGACTACTCGAAACGTGCCCAATGGCTACGTGCTGCCGTGCTCGGTGCCAACGACGGGCTCGTCTCGACCGCGTCGCTTATGATGGGAGTTGGAGCCGTGAAACAAGACATCAAGGCCATGATCCTGACCGGCTTTGCTGGGTTGGTTGCCGGTGCGTGTAGTATGGCGATCGGCGAGTTCGTGTCGGTTTACTCACAATTAGACATTGAAGTAGCTCAAATGAAGAGAGAAAAGTTACAAAGAGGTAGCCATCTAGATGGGCAAAGCCAAAGCCAAGAGAGCAAAGGTAATGAAAAACTGCCTAACCCACTTCAAGCCGCTATAGCCTCTGCCTTGGCTTTCTCTATTGGAGCAATGGTGCCAGTGTTGGCAGCTTCCTTTATAAGAGAATATAAGGTAAGGCTTGGTGTGGTTGTCGCAGCAGTAACGTTGGCTCTCCTCGTGTTCGGGTCGTTGGGCGCGGTCCTTGGAAAAGCATCACCGGTTAAGTCGTCCATCCGAGTGTTAGTTGGAGGTTGGCTAGCCATGGCTATAACCTTCGGATTAACAAAGCTAATCGGAGTAAGTGGACTCTAATCGTTCTAATATTATTTAAAGGACTCGAACGGGAACTTAACGTAGCTAAACAATTAGTTTATTTTGTATACATAAGATAAAAAAAAAAAAAAAAAAAAAAAAAAAAAA
>NW_019272028.1:2986392-2999464 GCF_002738345.1 Cucurbita maxima | reverse complement strand
AAAAAAAAAAAAAAAAAAAAAAAAAAACAAAAGGTGTGTGGCGTGTGGAATTCATATGTTTGTTTAAATTATAAAGATGAGCAAAGCAAAATCAAAAAGCCAAAAAAAAAGCTTATTTTGTTTGATGAATAACATGTAGCAGGTACTATTATTATTATTATTTAATTTTGTTTGGTTTAAGATAAATATTTTATTTATTAATTAATTATTTTATTTTATTTTCATAGAATATCAAAAATTTAATGATAAAAAAAAAATTAAAGAAACTGAAATAACTAAAATTGAAAAAGAAAATATTAGACGTTTCCTTCTTTAATTGAACAATTCCTTCTCGGGTTAGGAAAACTAGGCACACATTTCGTGCCTATTAGACATTAGAATTAGCGTATATTTTTCTTTGTTATTTAATTTAATCGTCTGGGTTATAAGTAGTTTAATGTATTAAGATATATATTTTAACTCGAAAATAAAAAGAGTATTATAAATATTTGAATGATTTTGATTAATCTTGGTTTATATATATTTTAATTTAAAAGAATTTTAAATGAATAATGATTGGTGAGGAGTTTCTTTTATAATAATTATTATTTTTTTTAATAAAACAAATTTTGTAGTTTGGGTTGGTGTTAGGGGTTCTTGGAGAGATCAAGGTGATTAAATTAATTTAATCTTTTAATTAATATAATATGTGTTAACCAATGTTCTAACTTTGGAAATTTTGATGATTTAAATTATATTATATGATATTTAATTTTAGTATTGAAGCACTTTTTAATACTAAATTATAAATACAAGGAAGAGTTAATTAGAAATTAAAATAATAATTAGAACTTCATATCTTATAATTATGAAAATTTAACCAATAAATTTTATTTATTTTTATTAATTATTATTTTTATAAAGTTTGTTAAAATAAATGGCCCGGATGAAAATGGACCAAAGAGTTGGGGGGCCGAATTAGAAAGGAAACCGGCGGCCATGAGACCAGTGGCCCAAATTCGGCGCCAGGCTTTTCCTTCCTTCGCCTGAAACGCAGCCCCGATCACCAACGGCACCAGCGTTCGCCATTTCCGGCGAAAGAAGCCAATCGTACTTATACAGGTACAGAACAGAAGTTCTTGTTCTTTATATGCTGAAGAATCAACGCTGATTTTTCTGCTTGGAACTTTCAGAATCTTTTACTTTTCTAGGGTTTTATAGTTGTCGGCTTTGACTCTGGCCTGTGCAATTCGAATCCATTTTGCGAGAATAAATTTGTGCTCATTGTTTAGTTGATGGATTTGGATGATGAGTTTTTTCTTTTGGGGCTTTCAAATCATGTTTTGAAGTGCGTCGGCTCTGGTTTTGAGTTCCCGGTGTCTCTGTTTCCCTTGTATTTGACTATCACTATTTGTTGTTGAGCTTAGTTCTTTTTCCTTGTACTTTATTAGGCACAATCGGGTTGTGATTATCTATAAGATTCCGCATCGATTGGTGAAAAAAAAACGAACTATCCTTTATAAGGGTGTAGAAACCTCTCATGTTTTAAAAATCTGGAAGGAAAGTCCAAAAGAAAAAACTCATAGAGGATAATATCTGCTAGCAATGTATTAGCAAAGAGACTGAACTATAAAGGGGGTGGGACACGAGGCGGTGTGCCAACAAGAACGCTGGTCCACGAAGGAAGGGTGGATTGGGGAGTCCCATATCAATTCGGGAAGGGAACGAATGTCAATGAAGACGCTGAGCCTCGAAGGAGGGTGGATTGTTAACTCCCACATCAATGGGAAAGGAGTTACGAAGCATCTTTTATAAGAGTGTGAAAATCTCTCCCTAATAGACGTGTTTTAAAAACTTTGAGGGAAAACTCGAAAAAGAAAGTCTAAATAAAACAATATTTGCTAGTGGTGGACTTGGGTATTAGTAATCTTGCTCTCTGATACTAAGCATTAACTCAAAAAAGAATGATTGATTAGATCAAAAGTAGAAAATATCATCTGAAATTTCAAAAGAAAACCTGAAAGTGTATGGTCTTTCTACAGATTAGAATTTTCAAAAGGAAACCATGGAATTCTAACAGGTGCTTAGTACTGATAGTGATAGCCAAACGTGGATTTCACAGGTCTGGCTAGGTTTCAATGATCCATTTGTGTTTCAACCCAACATATGATCTTCTGGTCAATTTTTTGAAGAAACTGATAGACAACAATGCTACTAGTTCCAAAGCTCAATTGGGGTAAGAAGTTAGCAACATGATATATCGATTCATGATACTCTTTCACAAATACATAAAGACCTACAACTCTGGCTTAGATGCATAATGTCGAGTTGCCTTACTTGGCCTTACATGTAAAACCTAAAGCCATTTAAATAATGCAGCCAATGACAATATCAAAAACTACGGTTAAAGACTCAAATATATCAAAAGCAACTAACAAGTTGTCTGTTCTAACATAACAAAATTCAACATGCATATCAACTAATGAAGGAGCTAGTCTATAAACGAGGTCAAGTACTTGATATTTCTGAGAATTTCGGATCTTCAAACTTTTCAGCTTCAGTAAATCAAGTAGAGAGATGAATAAGAACTTCCCCATTAAGGATGAACACAAGCGAACTTCCAATGCAAAACTTAAACAGTCCTCAGCGGAGGAGAAACCAATATGACACCATCTCCTCTAACGAAAAGAAACGGGACAGTACGCCTGGATGTCTGGAAAAGAAAATCAATAAATATACCAAATCTCCATTGAAGTACATACAAGAGATATCATACTCAACCTAACATAACAAGTATGGATATAGACTCAAGCTTGAGGGACCCAGGGTATACTTTTCTTCCTTTCCTTCAGTTTAAAACTTCAAACTTTTGAGCTATATGTATTTTCTGTCCTTTAGAAACACAATACTTCACTAGTAAGCCAGTTTTCACGTCTAAAAGCCCACCTGGTTTACTTGAAAATGATACCAATTTAAGAGTATTCAAACCTATCTTCTACTTGTTAGTGAATTAAGTGTTTATGGAATGGACTCTTGTGCGTGGTATGTATCTATTTTATAGCACGAAACTGAATGCTTCGAGTAAATACCAAGATTTTCACAAACATTCCTCGTGCAAGACTCGCAAACTCTATTTCCTATGAATAATTCTCCTATTTTATCGGGGGTGGTAGCGAGAAAATGATCATACCCGAACTATCTCTTCATAAGTCTCATCATCAATTTCAACTGTGGTGACAATTTCTTCAACATCACCAAGAATCATATTTAGATGCTGATCATAAGCCTGCAAAACATGATAGCCAGAAATTGATTATAGAAATGAAGAAACGTTTCAAAGCTTGAAAATTTTCCATTCGCAATGTCATCTCAAAACTAGACATGCAATACAAGAGTCAACAGGTCAGTTATTGATCATATTCAACGTCATGTAGATGAGTGTGTCACAACCTATAGGGCATTGCAACAGGGGTTTGTTAAAAAAACAAGGTCTCCACTTAGAACATCAGTACTAACCACTAAATGAGAAAATGTGGCTCCAAGAAACCCGTCAGTACCAAAAAAATCTAAAAAATGGACCATATTTGTTTAAGAATCAACTAGCAGACTTGGGCCTTGATATTGTAATCTATGGAGGTTCAATTGGGAAGAAACACATTCATAATGGTACATTGGCATGGATACTAGGAAACATCCTCCAAGTTCATGCCACTCCATTCCCATAAAGGGATAATTACTAATCGGAAGAAACTAAGATGTCGCCATAATGAATGTAAGCAAATTTCAAGAGAAAACCATCAAGAAACTCGAACAATAACAAAACCCTAATTCCCCAAACTACCAATTTGATAAAAAATTTATTGAAAAAACAAACAAGTGATGGCAGTCGATTCATCATTAGTGAAAGAAAACAGATAAAAGAGAAAGAGAAGAATCAATCGAAGGGGATGAGTATAATACATGGAGCTTCCCACGGAGTTCGCGGTCAGAGCGAAGCTTGACGTAAATGCGCTCGTCAAGACTCAACCTAATGAGATCCAACGGCTCCTTGACAGTGCTTTCTTCCTCGGTCGCCATTTTCGATCTCTCGAAGCTCTGAAATTCACGAACCAAATACTGAGGTTTATAATTCCGATTCCCAGTCACCGGTCCACCCCTATATTTAAGGTCGATCCGACCCACGTATTTTAGGATCCAATAATATTTTTGAATTTTGCTATTTTCATCAAGTATATTTAATTTATTGATTATTGTCATTTTTTTAAATAAATAAATAATTGTCAAAATTTTAAAATTAGTTAACAATTTTTATTTTACTAACCAGAATTATTGATTTTTTATTTTTTATTTTATTTAGAGTTTGCACCCATTTGAAAAAAAAAAAAAAAAAAAACTTGTTTTCGTGCTCGGTTTCTTATTTTGCCTATTGTACTAGGAGCACATACTCGTACACATTTCTTCTTTCGGTATCTAATCATTTTAGAGAATGGTTTATTGATAATTGATATGTACTCATTTTTTGACTTCCACAATTTTTATAATGTATTTTCTTTTAGACGAACACGACTCTCCACGATGGTATGATATTGTCCACTTTTTCATCATTCAACACCTCTCCTCGAACAAACTACGTCTTCCCTTAATCAAGGCTCGACTTCTTTTCTTTTGAAGTCCTTTGTTCGACATGACTAAGTTTAAGATATGACTTTGATACCATGTTAGACGAACACAACTCTCCACCGTGGTATGATATTATCTACTTTGAGCATAAGCTTTTATGCTTAATTTTGTGCTAACCAAAACGCTTCATACCATTTGAGAAAGTATTCTATAAATGGCTAAACCTTCGCGAAATTAACTTAGACTTTCTTTTTGGCCAAAAACTAGTTTGAATTTCTCTTTTAAAAAAAAAACTTTAATTCTAAGGGAATCATTTTTACGATAAGAATATGGGAATCAAAGTTTTGAAGTTGAAGAAGCGAGAATCAAAAACGGATCGCTAATACTCATAGAGGAGATGCTTGCCCAAACATGGCATTTGATGAACCCCAACCCAATAGCACGCAAAAGCTTTTCACCGTTACGTGAAATTTAATGACCCACCAGATCCTCCCCATTCATTGAACTTTCATAAATCAATACCTACGCATTGGCTGTTCTGTTCGGTTCTTTCGCCCACTAGTTTGACGTTTTCCCTCTTTTTCTTATTCAATTACAAAACCCCACATCCCTGCTCTTTCCCCTCGCTTCTCGATCGCCAAACGCACCCAATAAGCGCCGTCGTGTCTTGTCTCCGCCTCTTTCCGTTTCCTATTTTCTGGGTTTTGCTCAGATAAGTGATTTTGCTGCTTCTTTCTTGACTGATTTGCTTGTAAGTGTGAAGGGTTGTTTCTCTTTTCTTCCCCTTTTTAGGGTTTATTCGCGAAATATTATGTTCTGTTTGGCTGATTCCTGTGTGTTCTTTTGCTTTTTGTGCAAATGGGTTTTGTTTGAATGATATTTCCAGTAGTCTACTGTGGAAAATTTGATCTGGGTATGCTTGATTTTCCCGTTCTGTAATGTTATGGATGATTATTTGATGATTTAGTAGCTTTAGAATCATGTGAAAGATAGGATATCGTGTGGGATGTTCTTTTGATATATTATATGGAAGGGAGTTTATCACAAGAAGGGTTGATTCCAGGAGGGGCCTCTTATGGAGGTCCTGATTTGCAAGGCTCGTTTAAGGTTCATAATCAGGCACAACATCATCATCTTCAAACTCATCAGGGTTCTTCAGTAAATCCTTCCATTCAGGAGGGTTTTTTACTTCTACAAAATTGTGACCATACCATGTCTTTGGTAGATTATAGCAAGGGAGACAGGTGTAAAAACTCACAGAGTGACGATGAGCCAAGCTTTAACGAGGACGGTATCGAGGGGAAGAAGGGATCGATGTGGCATCGTGTGAAATGGACGGATAAAATGGTGAAGCTTCTGATTACGGCGGTGTCTTATATCGGAGATGATATTGCTTCTGATTATGAAGGAGGTGGAAGAAGGAAATTTCAAATTATACAGAAGAAAGGTAAATGGAAATTGATGTCAAAGGTTATGGCTGAAAGGGGCTATCAAGTTTCACCACAGCAGTGTGAGGATAAATTTAATGACCTCAATAAGAGGTATAAGAGGCTGAATGATATGATTGGGAGAGGCACTACGTGCCAAGTTGTTGAGAATCCTGCACTTCTTGATGTCATTGATTATTTAACAGACAAAGAGAAGGATGATGTGAGAAAAATTTTAAACTCGAAGCAATTGTTCTATGAGGAAATGTGTTCGTATCATAATTTGAATCGACTCCATCTGCCCCATGATCCTGCTTTGCAGCGTTCTTTGCAGTTGGCTTGTAGAGTTAGGGATGATCATGATTATGATGAGCCAAGGAGACACCAAAACGATGATTTTGATGAAAACGAACATGGTGAAACTGATGAACACGATGATTTTGAGGAGAATTTTGCACCTTATGGGGACGACACGCTATCTCTAGGAGGCTCAGTAAAGAGGCTAAGGCGAGGTCAGGACTTCGACGATGCTCATGCCTGTGGAAATTCCTTGAATTCTCTTGATTGCAATAGAGGTTCTCATGCTTACTCACAAACACAATTCGCTCAAGGCGATATATATCATTTAGAAACCGAAAGTATGAAAGGTTCTTCGTCGCAAAAGCAGTGGATGGAGCTTCGTTTACTTCAGTTGGAAGATCAGAAGCTTCAAACTCGAGTTGAAATGTTGGAATTGGAGAAACAGAAGTTCAAATGGGAGAGAGTTAACAAGAAAAAGGACCGTGAGCTTGAAAAAATGAGGATGATAAACGAGAGGATGAAGCTTGAAAACGAGCGCGTTGCGCTTGACATAAAGCAGAAGGAAATCGGTTCAAGAATTCATTAATTGGCTGCTATAATCTGAACTGTTATGAATCGTTAAGCTGCTGCTGTTTATACATGTCTGGTTATGCTAGAGTAATGAGGTAGAGTTGTATTTGGGTTCTTTTACATTGCCTGCATCTAGCATGTATAGTTAGAAAGGTTTCATACAAATGACTGCGTTTCATTGTTTTGTCTCTACTTATATGGAATCTATTGTGGTTTAGGAACTTGATAAAATGGTTGGATATCTTGTGTCAAATTGATGCCATTGGTCTCGCGTTCAAGTTAATAAATTGTCTAGAATACAAGTTGTGAGATCTCACATTCGTTAGAGAGGAGAACGAAGCATTCTTTACGAGGGTGTGGAAACCTCTCCTTAGTAGACGCGTTCTAAAACTGTGAGGCTGACAACGATACGTAATGGGCCAAAACGGACAATATCCGTTAGTGGTGTGCTTGGGCTGTTACAAATGGTATCAGAGCTAGACACTGAGCAGTGTGCCAGTGAGGACGTAGGGCCTCAAGGGGGGTGGATTGTGAGATCCTACATTGGTTGGGGAGGAGAATGAAATATTCTTTATAAGGGTGTGGAAACCTCTCCCTAGTAGATGCGTTATAAAACCGTGAGGCTAACAGCGATACGTAATGGGCCAAAACGGGCAATATCTGTTAGTGGTGGCTTGAGTTGTTACAAATGGTATCAAAGTCAAACACTAAGCAGTGTGTCAGCGATGACGCTGGGCCCCCAAAGGGGGTGGACTGTGAGATCCCATATTGGTGGGAGAGGAGAACAAAACATTCTTCATAAGGGCGTGGAAACTTCTCCCTAGTAGACGTGTTTTAGAACCGTGAGGCTGACAGCGATACGTAACGGGCCAAAACGGACAATATAGATGATAAGATATTAGAAACTTCTGGAAGCTCATCTCTGAGGCTGTTTTTCCCTCTTGTTTATACTGATACTACCAACACATTTCCTCATCAGCCACTGTCACTTCTAGCATCCATGCACAGAGATCTTGACAATCTGCAATCCTGATAGAATAGCCAAACTCCCTACTATTTGAAGGGCTCGGCTCGACCTCGACCACGAGCTCTCACTTGGAGGATTCTTGCTCTATAAACAACTGTATGTACTCTTTCTCGTCCAGAAAAGTTCTTTCTTTTATGCCATTTAGTCTGAAAATTGACAGTTTTGAGGCCTCATATCTGTGTTGATTCACTAACAGATAGGAAGCATGAACATTTTCCTTTCTTGGCACTGTTTTCTGCATCCATTAACACTCACGAAATGTTATTCTGTCCATGGAGTGTGATGAACTTGAATCTCGAACTGTAATTTTAAACGAACTAGACCTCATAATATGAACTGTTATGACTGTAAACGGTCGCATTTACATTGTAAAGCGAGCAGGGCGTTGTTCGAACAAGTCGAACCGCCCAAATCACATACTTTACAGATGAGATCAAGTCCCACAAGCATTCCAAGCTACAGTTTTGGTCATGAGCAGCAGACATTCAAGGCTGTTCTTTCTGTCTATAATTATTATTATTATTAATCGGCACAAAAAGTTTCTGTATATTCAAATGAATGTCATTTTAGCACTAAGTGGGCCAAGCTGGCCCAGTGATTGGAACATCATGTGATCCAGCCCAATTCACTAATGCCTGTCCTCCTCTCAATTGGGAAAATAGGTCTCAAATATTTGTGAGATCTCATATCGGTTGGAGAGGGGAACAAAACATTCTTTATAAGGGCGTGTAAACTTCTCCCTATCAGATGCAAACATTCTTTATAAGGGCGTGTAAACTTCTCCCTATCAGATGCGTTTTAAAACTGTTTTAAAACTGTGAGGTTGATGGGAATACATAACGAGTCAAAACAGACAATAAGTGGACAATATCTAGGTCAACGATCTATGTGAATTTGATTGAGTCTATTATTTTCAAAATTTTATAATTAGGTCTACTATTTAATTCTACGTTTTAATAGGGTCATTTATGCAATAAAACTATACTTCCATAAAACCAAATAGTTGTTCCTAAATTAAATTTTCTTTAAACTAATTATAATTTTTATCCTTTGAGTCATTTACAATTTTACCCCTCAAACTCTATTTCAAGTTGATAGTTCCTAAAGTGTTCAAAGATAAAATTGTCATTTCACGTCATTTTAATGCCCAAATTGGGACCTCCAACCTTATAAATGGTCCAAAATGAAAATTACAAATGTGACCAAATTAAATATTTGGGGAATGATGGGACTACCTATGAGGTGTGCATTATGTCATAAATAAAATTTAAAATAAAAAAAATAATATCTAACATTAAAATTTTTATAAAGTAAAGAAATAGTATATCAACACTTTGTATGGAGAAAAATAAAACTAAAAATCATAATTAAATTAAATACCCAAAAATTATTTCGTAATTATTATTCTGTCCGAACCAAATAGACCCAAATTTATTTTTCATTCGTAACATTAAATAATTAAAAAATAATAATAATAAATTTTATCCACAAAAAATCATTCGAGAAAATTAAATATATTTCTAGAAATGAATGTAAATTTTCTTTTAATTCGTTTGATTTTTTTAATATTTAAAAAATATTGTAATGTTGTAAAGAAGATGAGGTAAGATTGAAATTTAATGGTGAATGGATAATGGTGAAAAAGTTCCAAAGCATTTGCAAGGGAAAGTGATTGCACACTAACATCCACTACTTTTGGGTTGCATTTCGGTCACATGGTCTATATCTTCGACTTATGTTTAGGTCATAATGGATATCATCATTACGTTACCCTGTTCAAAAAAACTCGATAAGTCGAAGAATTTTATCAACCCAATTGAACTCTCAGAATTTAGGTTAGGTTATAAACTCGAAGAGCCTTAATAATTAAGAGTTGCTATGATTGAAAAAATGTATAACTGAACAATTGGTCGGGTCTAAAAGGAAAGGTATTCCAACCTGACCCAATTCAATTCATGAACATCTGTAGATGATGGTACGAGATGACGATAGTGGCTAAAATTGTAGAGCACGGAAAAGTAATGGGACGAGGAAACCATCTTCACTAAAGCTTGTCTTCTTTAATTAATTGTTATCTTGAAGCATTAAAAAAAAAAAGTGAACTTTATAATGTGTCACATTCACGTAGAGTTACAATGTGGGTTATTCCTTTTTGGTGGTGTCGTACCTATTCAACTATTAAAAATTCATAAAAAAATATATGAATATTTGCCCTTTTTGGGTGCCATGGTAGGAGGGAGTCCTATGAAATGCAATTCCGAATCACCCTAATTCATGTCGTATCGTAGGTACCTAAGACAAACGTGGTTCAGTTTCTAAATTTTGAGATCTCACGTTAGTTGGAGAGAGGAACAAATGCAAAACATTTCTTATAAGGGTGTGGAAACCTCTTCTTAGTAAACGTGTTTTAAAATCGTGAAGCTGACGGTGATACATAACGGGGTAAAGCGGACAATATTTGCTAGCGGTGGGTTTGAGTTGTTACAAATGACATCAGAGTCAAGATTAGGCAATGAGTCAGTGAGACGCGTTTTAAAATAGTGAGACTATTACAAATGGCATCAGGGCCAAGATCAGACACTGTACTAATAAAGACGCTAGGTCTCAAGGGAGATGGATTGTGAGATTTCACAATAGTTGGAGAGGGGAACGAAACATTTTCTTATAAGGGTGTGGAAACCTCTCCCTAATAAACATGTTGTAAAACCATGAGACTAACGATGATACGTAATGAGTCAAAACGAACAACTACTCTAGCAAGTGTTTCAGTCAGACTAAACCCTTTAATAGTGGGTAATACACTCAACCCCATGCTTGTTAAGATTGGATGTTGATACCTCCTTTTGATTTTTGTTAAATGCTAACACTATTGCTCTTAATTCATCCTCATACTTTTGGTAACCAAATAAAGTGGCTTTATTTTCCACGTTTGGAAAAAAAAAAAAAAAAACTTTATTTTTGCAACGCTCAAATAAATGTTCAAGATGTGTTATCATAATAGATAGTGATTATGACAATGAAATGAGCTAGAATGCGTCGTAGATCTTATGTGATTACGTCGTTCTTTATATAAAATAGTTTTTTTAGGTTAAATTAATAAAAATACCCGTAAACTTTGTACTTTGTCTAAAAATTACCTGTAAACTTTGTACTTCGTCTAAAAAATACCTGTTAATTTTAGTAAAAAATGTTAGTTCTTTGTTTTATAAATACCCTTAAAATTTTATGCACTGTGGTACAAATTGTACGTGTGGATATAATCATTACATGCAAATCCATAATTCACATGTTATTCGTAATTATAGCAAGGTCAAAAATTTGTTTTACCTCGGTAATTATATATTTCCACTTAAGTATTGTTGATTCTCTAATGAATAATTTGTTTATGATTCAATCGTAAATTAAGTCTCTCTCGGGTTAACTATTTATCTATTTACCCTATATGAGAATGAGTAAATTTAATCTCGTAAGAGAGAAGAGCATTAGTGTCTTCTACACACACTTTGATGTCTAAGTCAACTACGACGTTGAGAGTTTTGTCCGAGCATGGCTCATAGGCGCACCTCTCACTCCTATTAATACAATTTATTAGGGTTTCTTACATATACCCATACATATTAGGCGATCTAACATGCGTGTCGATATTATACTAAGATTTAGTCGGTCCAACTCAGGCTGACCAAAGCAAGCCTCATTGGCCATAGATCGGGTCATTGGACACAATGAGCTTGATTAAGTGAACTTTGGTCACCTTTGGCCATGCTCTACTCGACCTTAGCCTAATAACAATCTTTCTCTCTTAGTTGGGTGAACTTTTTGGTCTTGATTCTTGTTAGATCTTGCATCGGTTAGAGAGAAGAATGAAACATTTCTTATAAGAATGTGAAAATCTCTTCCTAGTAGACGCATTTTAAAACATGGAGAGGAAGCCCAAAGCATACACTATCTGCTAATGGTGGTCAATATCATTTTAAATTTTCTTTTTTTGTAATCTTGCTCAACCACACACACCGCCTGCACGTGCATGTTCATCGTCTGCGACACATCCAACTTCCCTCTACACTAGGCCAAGTCATTTGGCTCAACCTTACCTCTACTCGGGTCAAGCTCTCTCAATGCAACATCACATCTCATCTTGTCATCTCGATCCCCATCGACATGGTTCATATGTCCTAGCCCCATCCCGAGTCTCAGGATGTCGTCGGTCATCACAACTTGTTCGGTCATGTCATCGAGAACGGGTCCGCGTGTCTCTCATCTTATAGAGACTTTCCAAACATCCATCCATTTGGGTTCTACCATGGCATTGGCCCTCCCGTGCCCATGTCATGTCATTTACGGATACTATGTCGGATAGCGGTTGTATGTAGCAACATCCAACACGCAGGCTGGGGTGCAATACCGGCACACCCGTGTCGTTCACTACTATCTTTGCAAAATCCATTTCAAAGAAAGTCGTATGAGTCACTCGTCTCGGCTCACTCACCCACACTGTGACACACGTATGTGCTATATGATAGCTCACTTAAGCCACAAGGCACATGGGTCGATAACATTCACCCAAACTCTCTCTCCTATGTACTTATCATTCACCCACGTTTCTATTTGGTAATAGCTTTCAAGTACAATAATATATTACATTATTCAACTAAGTATCCATCCCAACCATATAATAATCGTTCCCTTATCTCATCATTCCTTCGATCATCATGCTATTAACTAGTGTGATTGGTGAAATTAAAGTAAGATAACTATTATTAGATTAATTGCCACATGTTTAAATTAACATCCACTAAATATATATACATTATATATATATATATATATTATATAATATGCTTTAATTGTTCTTCTACATGGAAAAGAAATGAAAGGATGAGAAATAAAAATAAAAGTATAAATATTTTTGTGCATTTGTTCTTCTACTTTGAAATGATATATCAGAGGATGACAACAAAATAAATAAATAAATAAATAAATAAATAAATAAATAAATAAAAGTTAAAAGAATATTTTTTTTCTCCAAAAAAAAGAAAAAGGTTCCTCGAGTAAATTTGCCCCTTTATGTCAGAACAGAAAATGAAGTGTGATTTGACTAAAAGACCCTTAGTGGACCAATTGGTTTACTTTTTTTTTTTTTTTTTTTTTT
>NW_019272028.1:2985261-2986340 GCF_002738345.1 Cucurbita maxima | reverse complement strand
TTTTTTTTTTTTTTTTTTTTTTTTTTAATCTATTTGCATTTTTTTTTCCCATATAATTTCATGGGGTATTTAATCAGAATATTTACTGCGCTGTAAATATTTATTGATATCAAGAATATTTTACTTGACACAGTCAAAACAAGATCTTAAAAGAAATGATTATATTCCTATATAATAGGGCAAAACTTTTACGACCGTTAATAATTAAATATACAAGAGAGAACAAAAAGTATTCTTTTTTTTATTAAAAAAAAAAACCAAAGAACACGTCATAATGTTGAAACATAAAACAAATAATTAGTCTAGAATTAAAAAAGTTAGGTATGAGATCCTTGTTCGTTGAATAGAGGAGATAGCAGACAGTGTCAATGAAGACGCAGGCCCTTAAAAGTGTGAATAGCGAGGTCCCACATAGATTGAAAAAGGGAGACACTATGCGGTGTACCAGTGAGGACGTTGGGCCTTCAAAAGAGGTGAATTGTGAGATCCCACATTAGAGAAGGAGACACTGGACAGTGTACTAGAGAGGACGCTTTGCCCTAAAAAAGGATGAATTGTGAGATCCTACATCAATTGGAGAATGGAGACATTGGACGATGTACAAGCGAGGACGCTGGACCCTCGAAAGAGGTGAATTGTGAGATCCCACATTGATTAGAAATGAGAGACATTAGGTGGTGGACAAGTGTGGACGTTGTCCTCCAAGAGTGTGAATGGTGAGATCTCACATTTGTTGGGAGATGGGAACAGAGCCTTACAAGGGTGTATGGAAACCTTTCCCCAATAGACACGTTTTAAAATCGTGAGACTGAGAATGATACATAACATAACGGATTTAAGTTATTTCATTACATAATGCAAATTAGTGAACGGAAGATCGAAAAGTGAGGATATCATTCAATCAAACTATCACAGTGAATCAAGTAATTTTGGAACGTTTAAAGTAAGAGATAAATTTTTTATATTATCTCATAGAGAATCCGAGAAACAATTTCACCGAATAATTTCTCGAAAAAGTCCCAACTTTTTTGGGTATATAATCCTCAATCACCTTCCTAAATTTGCAAACACACACACAC
>NW_019272028.1:2952777-2985138 GCF_002738345.1 Cucurbita maxima | reverse complement strand
CCCCCCCCCCCCCCCAAAACAAGACAACAAACATGAGGAGCTTAGTTAGTTATGCAGAAGCAATGGAGGTCCACAAGCCATACATTGCTATGCTGTTCGTTCAGTGTGTGTACTCAGGAATGGCTTTGTTCTCAAAGGCAGCCATTTCTCGAGGCATGAACCCACCCATCTTCGTCTTCTACCGCCAAGCTTTCGCTACCATCGCCATGGCTCCTTTCGCCTTCTTCCTCGAAAGGTTCGCTTTCAAACTTTCTTTCAATCTTCCGCTCACAATCGTTTCACTACGTTACAATATCGAAATTGTTGCAGAAAGAAGGCAGTTCCTTTATCCTTCAAGTTTCTCTTCAAAGTGTTCTTGATTTCTCTAAGTGGGTATGCAAAATAATCTTCAAATTCTAATCTTTATAATTTGATCTTAAATTCATTTCCAAAAAAATCACTTTTTTGTTTGTTTTTTTTCAGAATCACCTCGAGTTTAAACCTTTATTACATAGCTATCAACCACATATCAGCAACATTCGCAGCCGCTACAACCAACACCATCCCCGCTGTAACACTCCTTTTTGCTCTCTTCTTCGGGTAATAATAATAGTTCAAGCCTACTGCTAGTAGATATTGTCCCCTCTAAAAATTTTAAAATGTTTCGTTCTCTGGTTTAACAGATATGAAGTGATTTCTGTGAGGAAGATGGAAGGGATAGCGAAATTGGTCGGGGCTGTGATAGGTTTTTCTGGGGCTTTGGTGTATGCTTTTGTGAAGGGTCCAGCGATGAAGTTCATGAATTGGTACCCACAAAACGCTCAAACGGCTAAAATGGCCTCTAATTCGTTTCAAGGGTACTCGGATTCGGAATGGATTAAGGGTTCATTTGTTATGCTTTCAGCCAATATTGCTTGGTCTTTGTGGCTTGTTTTGCAGGTTTGATTCTGTTTGTTTTGGCTCAAATTTTTGAAGTTGTTTGTGGGGTTTTGGAGTTTTGAAGGAATTTTGGTGTTTTGTTTTAAGGCCTCCATTGTGAAGGAATATCCAGCAAAATTGAGGATTACAAGTTTGCAGTGCTTCTTCAGCTTGATACAATCAGGTTTGTGGGCTGTGGCGATGGAGAGAAAGGCTGATGCTTGGAAGCTTGGATGGAATCTTCAACTCTTCTCTGTTGCTTATTGCGTAAAAATCTCTCGAGCTTTCCTTCAAAGTTTTAAAACGTTCTTATAGGGAGAGGTTTTCACATCCTTATAAATAATGTTTAGCTCTTCTCCCCAACCGATATGGGATCTCAGAATCCACCACTTTTAGGACCCAGCGTCATTTGCTGGTACTCGTTCCTCTTTCTAGTCAATATAGATCTCACAATCCACTCCCGTTCGTTGACACTTATTCCTCTCTCTAGTCATTGAGGAATCTCACAATCCACCCCTTTAGGGCCAGCATCCTCGCTCGCACTCGTTCATCTCTCTAATCAATGTGAGATCTCACAATCCACCTTCTTTTGGAGTCTAGCGTCCTTGCTGACACACCGCTTGGTGTCCACCCTCTTTGGGGATCAGCGTTCTTGTTGGAACACTGCCTAGTGTCTAGCTTTGATACCAATGTAACGACCCAAACCAACCGCTAACAAATATTATTCTCTTTGAACTTTTTCTTTCGAGCTCTCTCAAGGTTTTAAAACGCGTTTACTAGTAACAAATTTCTACACCCTTATAAAGAATGCTCCGTTCTCCTCACAGTTGGGGAGGAGAACGAAACACCCTTTATAATGGTGTGGAACCCTCTTCCTAGCAAATGCGTTTTAAAAACCTAAGTTCGAAAGAGAAAGCTCAAAGAAGACAATATCTGCTAGCAGTGGGCTTAGACCGTTACATCAATCGATATGGGATCTCACATTAATAGTCTCTCGTCTTAATCTACTATCTTAAGCTTTCGAGTTTGACCGTCTATCTAACGAAGGGTTTAAAATTACAGGGTGTGATCGTGACGGGAATGACATATTGGCTACAAATATGGACAGTAGAGAAGAAAGGACCAGTATTCACAGCCATGTTTACACCATTAGCACTAATCATAACGGCAATTTTCTCAGCATTGGTATGGAAGGAAGCCCTTCATTGGGGAAGGTGATCAATTGCTCTAACTTCTACCACTAAATATAATCATAAACTAACAAAACAAAGGGAAGAAAGAACACAAATCCTTGAAATTTAGCAGAAAATAAGGTTAAAAATCAAATAAAAACCATGAAAAGACTGAATTTTTATTGAAATGTGGCAGTGTTGGTGGGGCTATATTGCTGGTGGTGGGGCTTTATTGTGTTCTATGGGGGAAGAACAAAGAAGAAGATATCAAAAGTGAAGCAATTGAACAAAGAGTTGATATCAAAGAGGAAACCAATTCAGCCTCCATTTGCTAATTCATCCTATGATCATCACCATCTTAATATCTAATAGATTATTCCATATGTCACTTTCATTAACTTATGGCCCCTTGCTGTTTAGCCCTCTTATGATCTTAATGGATGACTCGGTCATTCTATTTAGTGGATGACTTAGGTTTATGTCAATTGTAAAGAACAAACAAACTTATTTAATATTCGAGGGTCAGGTTTCTATATGTGAAACGATCTCATTTAGTGAACTGAATATAAAAGAATTTCTAATAAAAACGTGCATGATATGGACGTTCGAATATAGCAAAAAGGAGAATTTAAGGTATAATAAACAGTTTAAATCCTCAATATTAGAAACAAAATTTGAGATCTGATCCTATTCAAACCAAACAATTGTAAGCAAGATTTCAGTCCATCACTATCTCAATAGTATTGCTATGGAATGTTCTCGCCATCGTGTCAATTCTATAGGACAAAGCACAATAAATTGTCAGTTGTGAGAAGTAGAAGAGAAGGAGATAGTACTGGTTGAAACTAATTTCGGGTACGAACAGGGAGGAGAAGCCTAGATGGAAATTGTGAGCCCATCGAACCAACTACACACAACCCACGCCAACTGAACGAAACTCATACGAACGCTCGATCTTGTAACAAGAGAGACAATGAAAATGGCCAAAAAATTCAAAATTAATACTATATGAACATCTGAATTCATGTCGAAGGGATTCGTATATCCAATTTGGGCCAAGTGAACACAATTTGGACATAAAGTACGTGTGGCCGAGCTACTTGTCTTTAGAACCCATTTGTGTTTGGAATCGTAAAATAAATACCACAAGAACTCATAATTTTTTTTTTTACATTGAATTTATTGGTTAACTATCATAATTATAAAATTGTAAACTAAAGGAAATTATGACAAATAATACTATTTGAACCAATCAAAACTTGCCACTCAGACATGTTACACAAATTATTATCATCTCGTGGACCATATGATTGCAAAATATTGGAGAAATCTAATTCCCAAATTGTCCCTATTTAATATCCCATATGCATTGTCTCTTACCTTATTAAACACCTAAAATTATTTCACATTTTTTTTATCCAAATAAGTCATAATAATTATAATGAAAAAAATATGCTATCTTAATAAATTATCGACCACTTTAAACCATAATTATTTAGTATCAAAAGGCGAAAAAAATTCAATATAGTACTCAATATTACCTAACACTATTGGTTATAAAGTTATTCTAAAAGTTGTACGCTAGCACGACTCATTATACCTCACATTTGTCAAACGACAATCTAATGTTACTAGCTATGAGCACGGTCCTATAATAACTATATCCCTTTAAGGGTTACATATGCTCGATCACGTGACACGATCAAATGGTTGCTAAATTGAACCCTGTCTCGAGTTTTCTCCTATACTATTAGAGTTCTCTTTTTAACTCATGCATTCTAATCTACTAGCAATCAAGTGAAAGAAAAGACATTTTACAATGTAAAAATATGGTAATATAAAAATTTAACGATGAAAATGAAATTGTAATGTAAAGTTTAGAGATTATTTTAAAATTTTAAAACAAAAATAAATAAATACACAAATTTCCACGTCAATCAACCCCTATAAATCATATCAACCAAATAAATATTAATATTAAAATAATAGTTTAAATAATAAATAATTTTTTTTTGTTCAAGTTAATTAATATATTTCGTATAGAATAATTTTCTAACTAATAATAATAATGGATTTATTAAAAATCAGAGTTAAAATGTCTAAAAGCCCCATTAATAATTATTTGAATTTTTATTTTTAAAAATTAGATTTAACTAAAATAAAATTATTTTATATATATATATATATATATATATATATTGTCTAATATGAACTTAAATTTTTTACTTTTTTATCGAATATGTTTTCAACTTATAAATAATAAAATGGACTGAGAAAATGATATTTTAATTAATTATATATTTGAAAAATGAAAAAAAAATACATAATCAATGTCTTTACGTGGATTAATAAATCTGTGATGAATTAAATGATGTCATCACTCGTCAAATTAATGTCAAAAAAATGCGTCCACACAAAAAAAAACCTTGACCTGCAACGTGTCTGATAACTGTCCTCTCTCCCCCACCTTCTTTAACGTCGTTTACCATTTAACGTGTCGTTAACCTTAAGTTAACGTTTAGAAAATGCGCGCTCTCTCTAACCTTCCTTCCAAACTTCTGCTTCGTCAGCTAATAGAGGAGGACCATAACTTAACGGTCAGCTGTTCAAGGGTATTTTTGTAAATTCACTTTCTAAAGATAATATATTTATTTTTTTCTATAGATGTAATTATTATCTCTATCATATCACCATAACTGTCTTCTCCATCTATTTCTAAAAAGAAAATGTAATAAAAGTTTAAGGGGAGGAACCAAATAGTTTAACAGAATTTCCCTAAAAAAAATGTTTTGTTTTGTTCTTTATTATACGAAAAAAATAATTTTAATTAGTAACTATGAAGATAAAAGATTCAAACTTTCAACTTTTAGCTCGAGAAATTAATGAAATTAATGAAATTTTGAGAATTTATAGAGGGATTTGTTTGGGTAAGAAACTATTTATTATTAAATTGTTTAATTGAACGGGAGACAAAAAAAAGTAAATTAAAGAAGAAACTTTATTGAATTGTAGACATATACAGGTCATGGGTTCGATCCAAGAGAAAGGAATTGAAGTCCGGTCTTGAAGAGAGAGAGAGCAAAAAGTTGGGGCTCTGCTGGGTTCCCTTCGAAGCTAAAGAAGAAACGGTGAGTAGTAACTTGCCTTTTCGCTTAAGCAATGGCCGCCTTCTACTGCTCGCATTTTTTCTTGTTTTACTGAACGAATTTATCGTTTTCTAGAGATGGGGTTTCCTAATTTCCTTTTCTTCTGTTCTTGATTCTGTGTTTCCTCTGCGATAACATCTTCAAATCTTCATGACCCATGTGTTTTTTTTGCTCTAATCACTGAATTTTCCATCTCAATTCCTTGTGGGGTTTCTTATCTTTTTGTTATCAATTGATTTTGCTGTAAGAAGTTTATGTGATTCTGGTTTATGGAGGTTCTTAGCGGGTTATCTTCAACTGGGTCCTGCCCCAATCCAAAGCTTGTGCAATTGTTCTTCATTTGCTGGTATCTGAGCCTTTTTTCTTTCATTTGTATTGGAATTCTCTAGCTGTTTTTCTTGAATTTATACTCTTTGATCTTGAATTTATGGTTTCTTAGATTAGTTTGTGTTTAGAAGCTAGCATTGTTGCTGGGTTTTGTTGCTAGGCTTTGATCTTTTCCTTTTCTTGTGTGTTCCTTGTTGATCTGTGGAAGATTTAGTGGTAAAACAATGTATCTGTGATCATCACTGAGGTTTGCTTATCTTTTCCATCGTTTTCTTCTTCAAATTATTGGATTATTGAATCAGAGTAAAGAACACTATACCCAATGTTGGAGTTTTCTTGACTCTTAAACCTCTGGGAAAGCTCTTATTGGAAAGAAAACTGTGCGAGGTGGGAAATTTGACGATATTGTGCTGGATGCTCCTTTTGAAGCGTTAGAATGTGTGAGATCCCACATCGGTTGGAGAGGAGAACGAAACCTTGCTTATAAGAGTGTAGAAGCCTCTCCCTACAAACACGTTTTAAAGAAGCCCTAAGAGGACAATGTCTACTAGTAGTAGGTTTTGGCTGTTGCAAATGGTATCAAAGTCAAACACCAGGCGGTATGCTAACGAGAACGTTGGGCCCCTAAGGAGGTGGATTGTGAGATCCCACATTGGTTGGGGAGGAGAACGAAACATTGCTTATAAGGGTGTGGAAACCTCTCCCTACAGACACATTTTAAAATCTTGAGGGAAAGCCCGGAAGGGAAAGTCCAAAGAGAACAATATTTGCTCGTTCTTGGTTGTAATAAGATTCCATATTTGAATTAAATGGTACTATAGAAAGTTTGGTATCAAGCAATGGTAATTTGGTTTTGTGTCAAAATTGAGAGAGCCAACCAAAAGAGTGGTATTTTATGCTGCTTTAGGGGTCCATCTTTAGTTTGCTTTTGTTCTTTTGAAGAATCTTCTTTCCTTGCTTTTTGCTTTATTCAACCCATCTCCTTCCCTTTCTTTCTTGTTTATTAAGTATGGTTAATCGAAATTAATCGACGTTTAGTGAATTTGCAGATGGATTTCTTGTCGTTCTTCAACCGCCTTTTTGTTCGTACTCTCTCCTCAAAGATACATCAACACGATTAGGCCTTTTGTAAAACGAGTAAATGTCATTCCGCAGCATACTTCGTGATGTGAGGGATGGATTTGGAAGCTTATCGCGACGTAGTTTTGAACTGAGGCTGTCTAGCCATTCCAGGGGTAAATCTCATGGACCAGTTCATGAGCTTGATGATGAACCTCTGCTAATCCAAACTAGCCGCTGGGCTAGCCTTCCGCCCGAGTTATTATTGGATGTGGTTCAGAGACTAGAAGCAAGCGAGAATACTTGGCCTTCTCGGAGAAATGTTGTTGCTTGTGCTGCTGTATGTAGGTCATGGAGGGACGTGTGCAAAGAAATCGTCAAAAGTCCCGAGTTCTCCGGGAAAATTACATTCCCCATCGCCTTGAAGCAGGTTGGTATATGCTTGACTGCTCAATGTCTATATGCGACCAACGCTATTATATAGCTTAATCGTGCTGATATGCACTCTTTTTTTGGCAGCCCGGACCTCGTGATGGTACTATTCAATGCTTCATCAAGAGGAACAAATCTAATTTAACCTATCATCTTTATCTTTGCCTTAGTCCTAGTAAGCTCACTTTCTTAATATGCAATGTTCTTGAACCTATTATCTTGAACTTAAGTTCCTTGTTTGCTGCAATTTCTTTTCCATATCAATATTGGTTCACAAATTCTTTTGAAATTGTGGTTATTCATATTATTAAAGATGCCCACGTTTTAGTAGGGAAGCTGAACTAAGGGGGTAGCCTTCGTTCCCGTGCTCTATGCTTGGCTTAGCACGGTTATGGGGGGTAACATTGAAACAAAGCTTGAGGAAAGCCTTTGGCAAGATTCAAAACCGTTTTCGTGAGATTGCACGTCGGTTGGAGAGGGGAACAAAACATTTCTTATAAGAGTGTGGAAACCTCTCCCTAGCAGGCGCGTTTTAAAACCGTGAGGCCAAAACGGACAATATCTGCTAGTAGTGGGTTTGAGCTGTTACAAATGGTATCAGAGTCGGTCATTAGGTGGTGTGCGAGCAAGGACGCTGAGCCCCCTAGCGGGGTGGATTATGAGATCCCACATCGGTTGGGGAGGGGAACGAAGCATTCCTTATAAGAGTGTGGAAACCTCTCCCTAGCAGACACGTTTTAAAACCGTGAGACTGAGCAATACGTAACGGGCCAAAACAGACAATATCTACTAGCAGTGGGCTTGGGTTGTTACAAATGGTATCAGAGCTAGTCACTGGGCAGTGTGCGAGCGAGGACGCTGTCTCCCAAAGGGGGTGTGGATTATGGGATCCCACACCGGTTGGAGAGGGGAACGAAGCATTCCTTATAAGAGTGTGGAAACCTCTCCCTAGCAGATGTGTTTTAAAATCGTGAGGCTAAGGGCGATATGTAATGGGCCTAAGTGGACAACATCTGCTAGCGGTGGGCTTGGGATGTTACAATTTTTTACTTGTTCATTCAAAACGGAGTTAGCATTTTGTAAGGATGGTAACGTGGTCGTGGAGTACTGGCATATCGTCTTTCAGTGAGAAGTCGAATGTTTATACAAGTTATGCCTGCACGTACAATCGAAATTTTATCGTTTTGACTTCTGTTTGTAAGCTTTGTTGGCTTAATGAAAGCCGACATATCTCACATAATATGGATGCCGAGTAACGTTTTACGTCAGTCGCTTTATCTTGCCCTACCCACACTTATCCCATTGCATAACAATGCAGCTTTACTTGTTGAGAATGGGAAATTTCTTCTTTCTGCAAAAAGAACGAGGAGAACTACTTCGACCGAGTATGTTATATCATTGGCTGCGGACGATATATCGAGATCGAGCAATGGTTATATCGGAAAGCTAAGGTATGCTGCTGGTGCACCTTTAATTTTCAGGTTCATTTTGATCTGAGGCATTTTTATGAACTTTTGGGACTCAGCTGAACTATGATCACCTGTGATATCCCATATCGGTTGGGGAGGAGAACGAAACACCCTTTATAAGGGTGTAGAAACCTTTCCCTAGCAGACGAGTTTTAAAGCCTTGAGGGAAGCCCGAAACGGAAAGCTCAAAGAGGACAATATTTGCTAGCGATGGGCTTGGACCGTTACATCACCACTTCACATAAATTTGGGAAAATGAGAATGAACTGTAATTGGCTTTCTGTTTCAGATCAAATTTTCTGGGAACCAAGTTCATTATATATGATACACAGCTTCCTTACAACAGCAACCAAATTCCGACCCTTGGCCGAAGCCGGAGATTCTCCTCCAAAAAGGTCTCTCCAAAGGTACCGGCGGGTAGCTACAGCATAGCACAAATTGCATACGAGTTGAACGTATTAGGTACAAGGGGACCCCGGAGGATGAACTGCACCATGTACTCGATCCCGACTTCATCTCTTGAGCCAGATTCCTCCGTTCCAGGACAGCCCGAGCTCAATCCTCGCCCCCTCGAAGACTCATTTCGAAGCATTTCATTCTCCAAGTCAATCGATCATTCAACTGAGTTCAGCAGTTCCCGCTTCTCCGATGTTGCAGGAATGCTTGCTGATGAAGATGGCGAGAGGAAGGACATAGACATACCCTTGATTCTCCGAAACAAGGCACCAAGATGGCACGAGCAGTTGCAGTGTTGGTGTCTCAACTTCCGGGGGAGGGTGACGGTTGCATCTGTAAAGAATTTTCAGCTGATCGCCGCAACGTCACCTGATGCAGAAGTGTCTGTACCATCACAGCCACCTCCCCAGCCCGCCCAACCTATGCATTCCGACCACGACAAGATCATTCTGCAGTTCGGGAAGGTCGGTAAGGACATATTTACGATGGATTATCGATACCCGCTGTCTGCATTCCAGGCTTTTGCTATATGTCTCAGCAGCTTTGACACCAAATTGGCATGTGAATAGCAAGAAAAAGACCAGAAAAAAAAGAAGGAACTCAGAAGAAATGAAGAAAAAATTTAGTTGGAAATTAGTGGTTTTTCCTTAGTGTTTTGATAGGATGCTGTTGTTTGTGTGCAGTTCTATTAAAGAATTATAACAATTTCTTATCTTTTCTCCTTTTTTTTATTTTATTTTTTTTATTTCATTTATTTTTTTAATTTTTTTTTTCTTAGTTTATTTGAATGGTTTTTATAAAATACTTTGTCCGTCCGAGTTATTGATATATTTTCACTAGGGGTGTCCATGAACAGGGTACACCTGGGTTAGGTTGGGTCAAGGGAAGTTTTTGGACCGAAACTTATATTTTCACTAGGGTTGTCCATGAATAGGGTACACATGGGTTGGGTTAGGTTGGGTCGACGGAAGTTTTTGGACCATAATTTATATTTTCACTAGGGGTGTCCATGAACGGGGTACACATGGGTTGGGTTAGGTTGGGTCCAGGGAAGTTTTTGGACCAGCGCAAAATTCAGGTTGGTTGGATTAGTAATACAATCCAACCCGAAAATGTTCATGTTGGTATGGATTGGGTTGTTGCTTAAGGATAGTATTTTAATATTATTCAACATTGTCATAAAACTAAAAACAACTAAATACCGACACTTTTTGATCAATTAGTTACTCTAAAAGTAAGGAAATATATTTCTATTAAGACATTATCAAATGAATATTTATTGATTACAATTATACTACTAAACTATACACGTAATTTGTTAAACGTATATATAAGAGATTACTATTAAAAGGGAAATAAAATAGTTTGAGATAGTTGCGTAGGGTAAGTTAAAGTCGTCCTCGATCGTTCTTCCATCCCTTCCAATGGCTCTAGAATTGATCGGTACAACAAAACAACTCGAGAGAGACAGGTACAAATCACAAAAAATAAAAAAAATAATGTTCGTAGTTCAAGTCATACGAAGAACTATTGTGACAGACTTACGAGAAGTGAGCATCAAATATATCCTCCCTAAATTCATCCATCTTTGCATCTTTTACCCTTCACAAAGCTCAAAAAGCTTCTTCTTTGGCCTTTCATGGCGGAATCTCCCTTCCTTCTCTCACCTTCCACCATGGATGAAGCTCTCTATTTCTCTGTCTAATACATGAATTTATATATAAACCATACAATATATGTTTACTATATAGTAGAATTAGTGATGAAAGTGGATGTTTATGATCAATTAATGTAATGATTATGTTATGTTAGGGTGTTAATTAGCTTAGCTTATAATAAGAAGAAAAATGAAAGAGATAAAATAATAATGATTACAAAATCATTTTACCCAACTTGAATCTTGAAGGGCCAACCAAATTTCACATGAATTGAAGCTTGATTCTTGAAGATCTAATCCCCATAATAAGATTGATTTTAAATTGATGAGTGATATGATAGTGCTTCATAGTGCTATCATCTTTTCATCTATACATTAATGGGATTTCTTGGTTTGTCCAAACTTGGCTTTAAAATGGCTTTAATTTCTTATAGTTTGTGCGTTACGTGCTTGATCTCTTAAGGAGTAAGTGAGTAAGGATTCAATATCTGATGACCTTGATATTCTTCGGCGACTGGATCACGTTATCTATTTCTCGCTTCTTAAGAGTGAAAACTCTCTCTCATATACCAACACGAGCTCTTACAACATACCTTATTCTCACTCACATGTATCCTAGGAAAATTCATAGGAGTTCGCAAAATATAGAATTGGTGAGATCCCACAGGGAAGAGAACCAAACATTGTTTATATGGGTGTGGAAACCTTTCCCTATCTTAAAAACCTTGAGGGGAATCCTGAGAGTGAAAGTCCAAAGATGACAATATATGCTAGTGGTGGGCTTGGATTGTTACAAATGAATCAGAGTCATACACCGGGCGATGTGCCAGCGAGGAGGCTGAGACCTAAAGGGAGATGGACATGAGCGGTGTGCTAACAAGGACGTTGGACCCCGAATGGGAGTGGATTTGGGTCCCACATCGATTAGAGAAAGAAACGAGTGCTAACGTCCTCGTTGGGCCTCAATGGGGGTAGATTGTCCTCGTTGGGGCCAACAAGGAGGCTGAGCCCCAAAGGGAGATGGACACGAGACAGTGTACCAGCAAGGACGCTGGACCTTGAATGAGGTGGATTGGGGTCCCACATCGATTAGAGAAGGAAACGAGTACCAATGTTCTCGCTGGGCCTGGTAGATTGTGTAAAATAAAATTTTTGCCGACCCACTTTTAAAACTTGAATAGGAATAATATATTTTAAAGTTGAGAGTTCAAATTTTACACAACATTTTTATAATATTCGGAATTTACATTTCGGTAGATATTGATATTTTAAAATCATGGTATTAATTGTGAGTGTAATAATAAATAATCTAATAAAATTAAATTTAAATTATAAATTCCATAAAAGTGAATAAATTTTCCCGCTAGAAATCTGTGGCATCCTAACCCCAATTCCCAAATCCCGTTCTGGATCGCCGTCCCGTTGCTATCACATTTGGTTGATCACAGAAGCTCTGGATCTGTTAATGGTCACAATGCACAAATACAAGTGTTCTTCAACGTCTTCAACTTGCTTTCTGATGCTCACATTGCTCCTCTTCATCTCATCCATGGCTACAGCAACTGCAAATTTATCCTCCTTCCTTTCCACAAACAACCGCACCATTGCCTTTCCGTGATCCACGGCGTCGCCAAGCCGTACTACGAGTCGGCTCGTCGTATCGAACTCTCTGTTCAGTATGTAACTTCCCTTGGCTGCCGCTTCCAGTTGTTCGCCTACTCTTTCAAGGCCGCCATTTCCAAGCATCTGATGCCGGAGAAGCTTTCTGCGGATGGATTTCAGTCGGAAGTACCGAAGTACTGGACCTTGATCGGCTGCCATTACTAAGGCAGTCAGACCGCGGGAGGTAATGGCGACTAATCCACAGGTACATTTATTGATGATTTTGATTGATCTGATCTTTCTCGCTACCTTCTTTCTCGTTATGTTCAAACTACGCGAAACCGCCGCGTAGTCGTCGTGGATTCGCGCGAAATCGCGTTTGTCGAGATCGGACAATGGAGCTCTCTGCGCGAGTAGATCAGAGGTAATCGTTTCAATTTCTTTCGGAGAAGAGCATTTCTCGATCGAATCGAGCAATTTTTGAACGAAGCGCGAGTTAGATCGGGCTAATTTGAGGTTCGCAAGGAGACGATGGCAGAGATTTGAAGCCTCCGCACTAACATTGAAGAAATCGATTAAGAGGCCTCTAAGCTCCGGCAACATCACAAGCAATGGCGATTCCAGAATCGAAGGATTGGCTTCTAATTGATCAATCTGCAGCAAGATCGTTTCCGAAAATTTGCGGCAGTGGTGACCGGTGGAGGATGTAGATGGCGGCGATTCCTGGACAATCAATTGAGCTTTTGCGAAGAATTCAACGAAGGATCTGGACCTCAATGCACAAAGGTATTCTTCATTTACATTGAAACTTTTTTGAGGCTTGTTTCTAATTTGGTGTTTCACATCTGCAAAAACCGAAATCCAAATGAATCTTGAAGCCCTAAATTTTGTCCACATAATTGAATCTTGAGTAGGAAGAAGCCAACAATTTGTTTGAGAAGAGTAATAATAATTTATTTATATATAATATGGAAAAGCACCCAACCAGGCAGAAGGAAGAGTTGCTTGTTCAAATTGATTGGTTGCCGGAGAATACTCCATTTTTTTGGGTATGTTGATTATTTAGTATTGCACAAGTTTTGATTCCCCTTTCCCTTTGTTGTTTTGTGGTCATACCCAAACTTTGAAAGCTTCACCCCTTATCAAACAATTTCTCGAAAATTTTGAAATAATCTGAGTTCATCTAACAAGCTCGTGAACTTTATTATCTGATTCTTAGACTTCAAAAATGTCAAAGCTGTCGTTATCTGAACTTTCAATTTTGTATCTATTAGGTTCTTAACATGTTTAACTTTCTTAACAATCAGTTTTGTATCTAACAGCATTGTCTTATCCCACCCTTTCTGACTATCTTCCTTACTTTAGGGCTTGTTTTCATGCCTTTAGGCGATATGCTCTAATAGATTAGACATTTTTTTAAAATGTCAAATAAGCTAATAGTCAATTATAAGGTACAAATAGAAATTTTATTAGGCACTTTTCTAAAGTGTAGAGACATATTAGAATTAAAATTGAAATTTCTATTATTTGACAAAATTGAAAATGACACCGGCCTCAAGAATTTTATTTGTGAAAAAGAGATGAAAAGTTTCGATTATTAGTGATGATAGGGATATAAATTTTAATCATGTTTAGTAATAAGCAAAAGGCGTTGGATTTTTAGACACGTAGAATTTGATTACTTCTACTCTTTTTTTCAATTGTGGAATGAAGGAAGCAAGCGAGGAGAGAGCCCAAAAAGAGTTTAAAGTGTGTGGTTTGAGTATGTATTATGTGTTAGGGGAAGGTTTCCTAGAGGTTTATTCATAAGCTAGCTACCATCTTTGGCCTAATTATAGGAAAGATGTACAAGCCATCAAATATGATTATTATTTATTTAAACAATATGTTATATAAGCCAAGCATAAACACATGGTCCCAATTAAAACTTAGATTCCTAAAGAAATACTCATTTCTCGAGATTGAATTATTGATCGTAAATCTTTGTTTGTTCTAAGATAAAAATTTCAAAATTTTTGGTCGAAATATTAGATCAACTGGTCAAATAACATCCTAGACCAAAAGATTAGAGGTTTAAATTTTCAAACTTATATAGTGTTTAAACTTAAATTTAGAATATTTGGAAAAAATTAGAATAGTAGATAAAGACAATAACTATTTAAAGTAAATGATTTCATACGACAAAATTAGTATAGTTGACAAATGGATGGAAATATAGCATCTTGTGGTCGAAAATTCAAGAAGGAAAAGACCTAAAGAAACGTAACACTCCAATCAAATACTACAATTTTAATTTTAATTATAAGTTTGATTTTGTTTTTTAGTTTTAAAAATTGTATTGATTTCTTCCTCATTTATCCTCAATTAATTTCATCCTTTTAAGAAAAAAAATTATATAATAAGCATTTAATGTTTTATTTTTTTTAATCTTTTTAAAGAAATATTTATATTTTAGACCAATTAAAAAAAATAACTATTGTGTTTAAATTACTATTTTTGTGTAAGTAACAAATGGTGCCTCCATAGATTGACATCCTATCCAGAGTCAGAGCCCCCTGCTGACTTAAAAGCTTAAAAGGGCAGCTTCACGAGCCCTAAAAACGATCTTATTAGCTCACTCACCTTGGTAGGTGTTTGCCACTCCTCGCTCTAGAGCGAAGCTGGGAGACCGAGTTCAACACCCACCCATTTCTATTATACTCAGCTCAGTTCTATTGATTTTCTATGTTTTACATCCCTTTTTAGGTTGATGAGCTACTTGAGTTTCCGAAAAATGCATAAACCATGGAATTTTCGTAAAAGTTCAGCCCAATTTGATTGGACAATTTAAATTAGGTCATAAATAAAATGCTTATGAATTAAGTTGGTTTCTTTAGGTTAAATGGAATAAATTCGTAATTGTAAAAAATATATTTTATATACAATACAATTATATATATTTTTGTTAGTATTTTATAATTATTTTTTTGGATTATTTACGTTTCAACCACTTTTTAAAATAATTTTTAATTAAATATTTAAAAATAAATAAATAAATATATTTATTATTATTATTATTATTGACGAGAATAAATGACCCTACGCAACAAAAAAGAAAAATCACTTTTTTTACTGTCAGTAATTGAATAGTTGTGTACAGTAGAATTTTGGTCGGGAGGGGAAGTGTTGCGACAGGGTCCCAAATGTTCTAGAAACTTCCGGTCGAATCTAGTTACTAATTACATTTGCCCTTCACCGGCAACCGGCTAATCCAGGTTCCCTGTTCCTCTCACTCTCTCTTCAACTTCTCACGCTCTCAGTCGCCATCTTCCTTTTTCCTCTGCCCCAACAGTCACACACACGCAGAGACCAAAATCATAATCGAAAACCCAAAAACCTCGCCGCTCTCAAATCCCAATCCAGACACCCCGAAATTCCTCGCAAAAATCTTGTTGTGTTGTATTACTTGAAAGATTCCCATTGATTTTCGAGTGAATCTTCGCGAATTCCTTGCCTATTTTAGGGGACAAAAATGGCATCATCCAAGCTCTGGGCATCTTCGAGTTCGCGAAATTCGGATCTATCTCGAGGTTCTTCTTCTTCTTCCTCTTCTGCTTCTCTTTTAAACCCTCAATTTCTCTCCAATAGTTCCAGGAATAATGACAACAACCGGACTCGCAATCGAAGCCATAGTCTTAGCTCGATGAATCTCGATGGCTTAGTTCGTGATGGGTATGATTCTAATCCCACGGAGTCTATTCTCTTAGATGCGCAGATCACTCTTGTTGATTACCCTATCCCCTCTACGTTTCCCATGAATGCGACTAATTCCTCTGCCGTCATTGATAGTTATCACAATACTTCCTCCGGCGCGCCCAAGACTGTGGATGATGTGTGGAGGGAGATTGTATCGGGTGAGAGGAAGGAGTTGAAGGAGGAGGTTACTGATGAGTTGATAACCCTCGAGGATTTTCTTGTGAAAACTGGAGCTGCGCCTGTCGAGGATGTCAAATTGCCGCAGACGGAGAGGCTGAGTGGAGGGATTTTTTCGTTTGATTCAATTCCAGGCAGCTCGTTTCAGGCAGTGGAAAAGGTTGAAGGATCCATTGTGGGATTTGGGAGTGGGGTTGATTTGGTTGGCAGTGGAGGAAGTGTGGGGAGAGGGAAAAGAGGGCGAGCTGCCTTGGAGCCCTTGGATAAGGCTGCTGAGCAAAGACAGAGGAGGATGATCAAGAATAGGGAGTCTGCTGCAAGGTCTAGGGAAAGGAAGCAGGTGACTGTTTGTGCTCTTTATAAACAAAAACAACTTTCAGCTTTGATTCTTGTTTGAAATGTATTTCATGGTATACTTTTGCTGTTTGGTTTTTCGATCTCAGGCTTATCAAGTGGAGTTAGAGTCGTTAGTTGCAAAATTAGAGGAGGAGAACGAGCGGCTTTTGAGAGAAAAGGTACTTTTATTTTCGATATCATACATATGAGAACGTCTTTTTTATTCAATTTTCTGTTCCACTGGATTTGGGATCTATTTGTTATTGCTTGCATTTGCCTGTCGGAGAAAGTTGCTTAAGAGTTTGTAAGTTTTTTGAGAATCTCAAAGTGGGATTCGAATCCAGGACGCGTCAGAGATTGCTTTTCTTCTTATGAAAGCTACAAGCTATCATTATATTGATCCAGAGAGATCTTACTATGTATTGGAGCCTGAACTTTTCACCTTCCATTTGATCCTTCAGACCTCCCTGAAGTCTCTCTTTTATGAAATCCCATTTTAATTCCCTGTTTTTTAGTTCCCAACAAGTATAAATTTGAGTACATTGGGCTACATCGAATATTTTATTTTATGTTAATCTTATGTTGTTATTTTATATCTTAGATCTTGAGCAGTATCTTTACTGATGTGCATAATAATCATGTCTGATTAGGATCAATGGTGGATATATTTGATAGTTGGTGAGTAAGAGCTTAAAATTATTGACTAAAAGAGACTGCAGGGGGACCAAGAAACAGTTAAAGCTATTGGTATTTCTGATTATACTCCTGAAGAACACAAATAATTCTTTTTTACTAGACAAAATACTATGCGTAGGAAAAGGGAGAGAATAATGGTTGTGGATCCATATTTGTTATTTAGAAAACAATAATGGAAGAAATATTCGATAATTTGTGCTGTTATTTCAAAGATCTTGAAGACTGGAAATAATCCATTTCTGAATGGAGAGACTTAGATGAGTAGGATCCAACTGAGTACTTTAGCGACTTGGCCAGTTACTCAATCCCGATTATTCCATTTTCTAATGTAAGCAATGTATAGCGGTAATTCTGCTTTTGACAAATCTAGGTTTATTCTTCGTATAGTGTAGGCTAGAGTTGGGAAGTAGGATTTGCAGAGTCTGTATTTTGGTTGTTCAAGTGAAACTTTGGGTTTAGTGTTGCATTTGTTTGGTTGATAGGTTTGTACATTGTAGATAAGTTTCAAAAGTTCCAAGTTTATGCCTGTGAGATTTGCAAACTCTAATCTAAGTTTAATAAGCCTACTATAAGATTCAACATCGGTTGAGGAGGAAAACGAAACATTAGTTATAAATGTGTGGAAACCTCTCCCTAGCAGACGCATTTTAAAATCTTGAGGGGAAACCCGAAAGGGAAAGCGCAAAAGAAATTGTTACAGGGATGCATGTTCAACTTCACAACTTAGAGATATATATACCTAACTCATGAGTTAAATGCCACACGAAATTTATTTTGATGGTCGACAAAAACTTATTGTATTTGAAAAAAGGAAACCTCTCTCATGGCCATGGATTTGTTGTAGCTATGTAAACAGAGGACTGTTGTCTGTTCTGCAATTTTGTTGGTTACATTTTAGCACTTAAAAAATTGATCTCTTTTGCAGGCCGAGAGGAGTAAGGAAAGGCATAAGCAGGTATTGATTTCTAACTTTGATGCTACCATTGCTGTGTTATGAAAGAGGTTTTGCTTTGACTATTATCTTTCAGCTCTCTTGTGCTGTCTCTCTTGTTTTCTTTTTTAAAAGGAATAGCACGGTGAATTTCTTCTAAAATCTAGCTGTTCTGTTTAAACAGTTGTAATGAATTTTCTTGCTCCATGTTGATAAGAAATCTTTGATTTGCATTTGAATTTCATCAACCTAATTTGAAGTATTTTTTTGCTGTTACCGAGAGCCGTCGTTAAATGTAGTATTTGCGTTCCTCTTGGCTTGTCTGCGAGCAATGTTCATCAAATATCGGATTATCGAATATTTTATTGCATTAGTGATCACTATCATCGAAACATTATGTGGATAACCTCTATCGTTTAGCCTCTTTTAGAACTTTGTCTTAAAAGAACTTTATGGTACATTCTAGGACAACTAGCATTGGAAACTAGAAAGCAGCAATTTCTTTCGCTACAAGTCTTGATTGAATATTCCCAAAAGAAAAAAAGAAAACAGTTCTGGTGAGATCACATATCCACCGGAGAGGGAAACTTCTCTTCGAGCTGTTATAGATTGTATATTAGTAGTCCTACAGCTTTTTACATACCTACGTTCCTTTATTTATAATTTGCAAAGTAGAAAACTAGTTTCCTAGTGATGTATGTTTTCGAATTTAACCGAGTTTTGAGCCCAATCATCCGTGTTGATGTGATTAATGGCAAGAACTTATTAAACTTGATGTTCTCTCTTTCGAATGTGTCTGTATATTTATTCATATTGGAAGCAAAATCTGCATGTACTCATCTGAATAAATATGACAAATTGGTGACCTCAGTTTTCATTCTATAATGACATGTTAAAGTTGAACTACATGGCAGTATTTTACATGTAATGATACTGCTGGTTTGATATTTTCCTGGTACAGCTAATGGAAAAGGTGATTCCTGTGGTTGAAAAGCGACGACCCCCACGAGGGATTCGGCGAGTGAATTCCATGAAATGGTGAACTACTTATCTTCCACGAGACGCATTCAATAGAGCAGAAGAGATGGACATAGGATTAACGTCACTGAGACCATATTCTTTGCTGGTAATCGCTGAGGTGTGGAGCACCAGTGATCGCAATCCATCCATCAAAGAAGAGATTGACAGGGAATGACAAAACTACAGCAGGATACATGAAAGAAGATGTAAAGTTAGATATTTAGAACAAAGTGGATTAGAGCAAATAAAAGTAGAAACTTTGAGGTGCTCAACTTCCCGTCTCACAATTTTTTATGTATGAGAGTAAATATAGGGAGTTGGGAAGAGTTGATTAACTTGTTGATAAGACTAGAAGTGTTCTAAAAAAGTCTCCCCTATGTATGAAGTAGTGTGCTAAACCATAACTTATGAAGACTACATTTTAATCCCAAATGAATAATCAAAATTATTTTCAATAAATAGATTTGAATTTTGGAGATCGTTGACTGAAAAATAAAAAATGATATGCAAAACTGGTGAGGAAATTTACCAATCTAACCGTTTGGTAAGAAGTCGTATTCTCGTATTCGAATGGATATGCTATTTGCTTATGGCCAAATGAATGGACAAGGCAATTTAAGTAGAAAAATCCAGTCGAACATACAATGTGGTGAAGGCAAAGGATAATAGTAGCTCAAAGTTATGGAGGACACTTGTTACAAAGTTGTATAATTAGTAACATGTAGCTTTCTAATTGCATAACGACACCGTGTGTTCCATGTGATTCGGTCTTATTGTTCTTAATTCTTTCTACACGGCTTGGCCCCTAAGGATTCGTTTTACATTGGCTTTTAGTTTAATAATTTGGTTTGTGATTATTGGCAAGAACATATTGTTCGGTCACCATAGGCTCGGGATATCATATAATGTTTCATTAAATACAGGGGCAAACAAATCTTTCAAGTTTCTGAATGAATGGTCAAATTTGTAAACATATAATCAAAGGTGTCTTTTCTTGCTGAAAGATATTGATTTTTGGTGGGCGATCTGTCTGCTAAGGTATCATGAAAAGAATATCATGAACTAATGGCTAGCAGAAAAGGAAGCGTTAACATCAAAAGATGATTTGTAGGCCAAAGCCAGTTGTTCATCAGCTGTGGAGAGCATGGTAAGGGCCACCCGAAAGGATCGGAATCGAGTAGGACAGGAAGAAACCAGAATTCCCAAACGTCGAACTCTAGAAAAATGAGGGTCCTATATGGGATTCAATTATCAGAAGGAATCCACTAGAAGGGCCATACCACAAAAACCATCACTAACAAAAAAAAAAATGGGAGAACGTTACATTTTTTGTTAGGGGAATGTAAGATTACAGGGCACAGTAAATGTCGACCTCTACCAGAAGAGGGACCTTGGTCATCAGTGGAGTTCATTATAAGGAAATTAAGAACGAAACATTCTCTCTAGTAGACGCATTTTAAAATTGTGAGGCTGACGGCGATACACAGCGGGCCATAGCGGACAATATTTGCTAACGATAGACTTAGACGGTTACAAATGGTATCAGAGCCAAACATCGATCAGTGTACCAACAAGGACATTGGGCTCCTAAAGGAATATGGATTGTGAGATTCTATATCGGTTGAAGAGAGAAACGAAACATTTCTTATAAGGGTGTGAAAACCTCTCCTAGTAAACGCGTTTTAAAACCGTGAGGCTAACGGCGATACATAATGGACCAAAACAGAAAATATCTGCTTGTGGTGGACTCGGTGGGCTTGGGCTTGGGCTGTTACATAATCCAACAACCAGCACCTAATAGAAATTGGATGAAGGTTTAGATAGGGCACCGTAGAAGTCACACTCTACTGGAGGAGAGACCTCGAAAAATGTAGACTTTTATAGAAGGGGTGATCAAGAAAGATCATATTACAAAAAGAAAAAAAAAGGCAAAGGAAGGCAGAGGCAGAAAGAAACACAAAGCATTCAAATGGGAAGAAAGCTTTTGGGAGATTCATGAGAAACGGAAGCAGCAAAATTATCCAAGAGGGTAATTAAAACAAAACAGAGAAGCATCATCATAACTAAAGCAAACAAAGAACCAAGTACCAACCACAACCAGACAAGGAATGAATAAACAACCCTTGATGAACCCAACAAGAAAAAACATGAATTTCAACTACCAACAGTAGCGTGAGACAAGGTCTTACCTCGATTCTTGACAACAAACAAAGCAGCTGAAAGCTCCAAGTCTCAGACTCTCAATGCAGCGTATGGAGTAACTTTATGACGAACACTGTAAAAAAATGTTGTGGAGAAAGGGGAGAGTCAAACATGGTGGGGATAAATTTTATGAGTCAAATTTAGACTTTGACCAAAAGTGTAAGAATAATTCTTACCATTTAGCTGACCAAGTTGTCAAACTCCTTCCTTCAAGGGTCAGCATCCTCGATCTTAGCGGATCTCCTGAGGATGACCAAATCAATATCAGATCTCTGTAATAAAGTAATCAGATTAGGGAGATCAGTATGCTTACCAATTGTCAAAGCTTCCACACAATACCTTGCATTCTGTCAGTAACGATGTTCCATGCTCGCTAACGAGGAACATGACTGGCACCTCGGAGCGTAGAATCCAACCACCATATCCTTCATTGTAGCCACAAACCAGAGTGATGCAGGATAGATTCTCCCATCCTGGTCAGACAAACTAAAACACATTCATTGATCTGGTCAGAAACAACAAAAAATACTAATGGGTTTGTTTGAAAAACTGCTTTGTCATTGCGTAACATGTTCCACTGAAATTTTGATCCTCTGTTCTTGGAAACAGTCGTAGCAGCAACACTTCATTCTGTCTTTTCAGTGCATCAAAACGTTATATAAACTTCAACATAGTATTTCAAAAGTGGAGAAGCAAATCAATCCAAAAGGATCGAAGAAGACTTCGGCGTTCGAAATGATTATATCATACTTCCCAAGGAGGTTTATTGGGGAGGAGAAGAGAGGAAGTTCCCCTTCCCATCTCATAAAACAAGTAAGAGATCCCAATTACAACGGGATGGAAGAGAGTTTTACAGAAGCTATCCCTGAAACAAATAAGATTTCCAGAGTGCACGAACTCTAAGATTTTCTCACAAGATCTAGAAGAAGACTGAGAGAGCATGTCTAAATTGACAGAAACAAATGAAAATTTTGACAATAATGTCATCTTTTGCAGTAGAGTTCGTATAAAACATGGATCAACAGACAACTGTGTAACAATGAACGATACATGTCAGCCATAGGCTGATAAATATGACATTACCACGACTTCGATGGAGAAGATCCATGCCAATGTTTTCAAATCCAAATTTCTTTACACAGATATATGCTATGAGTAAATAAATACAGAGCCCCCTCACCATTTCATAATCGTCACTCTCGTCTTCATATTTCCATCCTCTGTTCTTTCTCTTATTCCTAGAAACCATGAAAACCCAAGTAGAACATGTTTCTGAAACTCCAACGATTCTATTCAGAGTGGTTAGCTCGTCCCAAAGAGTCTAGCCCTTCAGTCCTGCTGCGAACAATCCTGTGAAAAACTTCCCTCACCTGCCGCTCCATTGAGTCCAATCCAGTCCTCAGAGTATTACAAACCCCGGTTAGCTCTTGCACTCTCTGTCTCAGCTCTGCTTCTTTCTCCTCAGCCAACGGGAACTGAGCTGCATCGGCCAAATCATTCATGAGACGCGCGCACTTTTCGATCTGATGAATCTCCTTCAACAGCCCACAGGAATTCCTTCGATCTCTCTTCCTGGACTCCTCCACAATTCGATCATGGAGTTGAAGGATTGGAGCCGCCCATGGGAAACTCCGAGGCAACGAGAAATGAACCTGCAAACCCCGATCCTGGCAAGGAATAGCCGCTACCAGCGCCCACATTACAAACAATAACACCATGTTCATGGTGAAAATAGGAACTGCAAGCCCATTAGTAGCCAAAAGCTCAGTCGCTTTAGGGGCCGCCAAATTGTTACCAATCGATTGTAGCTGCCGTGCGGCCGACCACGATCGCGAAACGCTCCATGACAGAGATCGAAAGTGGCCCAAAGACCGTGAATCTTTCGTGACATTGTTCCGTCCGAAAGAACGGTTGCGGTGGGCAAGGAAAGAGGTATGCGAATCTTTCTCATCGAGCATACAGATAGCCAAATCGGTGAGGGCCTTCTTAGCGCGACGAAATTGGCCCTCCCCAAGAGTTTTCTGGTGATTACAATTGTCCAACGCACTGACAACAATCTCCAAGAGCTTCTGCCATTGCCGCAGCTGCTCAACCCCATCACGAATCGCATTACACACATCAAGTGCCTTAACGCTACGCTCCGAATAATCAGCAACCAATCGATCCAATGGAGCTTTAGAGATTAGAGATTTTTGGCTGTCGAGAATGAGCTTAAACTCCTCCTGACAGCACAAAAAGGAATCCAAAAGTTTCTGAACCCAAGACAAGGAAAGCAAATCATCAGCACCAACCGACGCAAGCTCTAAGAACCGATCAGCAACTTGCCTCTGAAACCCATCAAGATCCTGTTCATGAGGCGTCGGAGAACCATTCATAGCGTAGAGCTGATCTCGCCGAACACCCCAAGCAGCCGATGAACCCTGATAATCTGTAGCTGGCATCTTCACACGAAAAAACTCCTTTCACATATCACGAACCCAAAACCCTAATCGCCAAATTCCCCAACCGAACAAACAAATTAAATAACTCAATCAATAATCCCCCTTCAACCAAATCAAAATTCACAGAACTCCAAAAAGAATTCCCCCCAATTCAATTCACACCACACCGATCACCCACTCACCTAAATCAACGCCAAATTTTCAAACCGAGATCCCAATTCAACCGCTAAAATCTAAGAACAGGGATTAGAGAGAGAAAAAAAAACGATCGATAGATTGAAAATATAGAAATGGCGATGACGATTTGATGAAGAGAAGAACTCGTTTGAGATGGAAAACCTAGCGGCCGCCCCTTTTATTGGGAGAATTCAGGACCGCGTATCTCCGCTACGGCAGTTGAAATTGAAAATCAAATTTTAACAAATTCCCTTTTTTTCTTTTAGTCATTAAATATTATTATTTTCTCAAATAGTGTAATATAAAATTAAGCTACCACCGCTATAATACATTAAATGTGAATACGACATCCATCAACCTTACATAATGTGTATTATAAAATTTTAATACTCCAACAACTATGTATCTAATTATTACTTAAATTAAACAAAATGCATTTATTATATCAAACCCAAAAATCAAGATATTTTAATTTTTAATTTTCTTCTAACTTATTTTATTATTCAATATTACAAACGTTCCGTTATGTTATTAATTTTGTGAGATCCCACGTAAAATAGGAGAGAGGAACGAGTGTCAGGTGCTAGGCCTCGAAATGGGTGGATTGTGAGATCCCATATCGGTTAGATGAGAGAATGAAACATTTTTTGTAAGGGTGTGGAGTAAGGTTCTCTTAAACCGGTGTGTTTTAAAAACCGTGAGGGGAAGCCCGAAAGGGAATGTCCAAAGAAGACAATATTTGCTACCAGTGGGCTTTGACTATTACAAATTTGATACGTATTGGCGTTAACAAAACATACATGACGTTCACTGACAACAACGATAAAATTTGTTTCAAGGAAAAGAACGTATCTTACTAATAAGAAAATCATGTATGGAAGAGTTTGATACATGAAATTTGATGGTTGAATTAGTATGAAAAATTTAATGCAATAAGAATTTGTATGACCCTTCTAGAATTTTTCGTAATTCCTTTTTGAATTAGGTTAAAAATGGACTAGGTTGGACTTTTGACTCGTGTCCAACTAGGAAACCTCGGGTTTGGCCAAGCTTTCCTTCGCTCTTATTTAGAGGTTCAACTTCCTTTTGATTCTGTCTGATTTTTATTTCATATTATATTTTTTTCATGATTTGACCTTTTTTCTTGGTCTTTTGTACTTGTTTTTATGGCCCAATATTGTGCCCCAGCCCGCATGTTGGAAGTTGCTACATACACTCGTTATCCGGCACAATAACCGTAAATGACACAACATGGACACGGGAGGGTCAATGCCTCGATAGAACTTGGATGCAAGGATGTTCGGGAAGTCCCGATGAGATGAGTGACACGCAGGCCCATTCTCGATGGTCTGACAAGTGAGTTGCAATGGGCGACAACACCTCGAGACTCGAAATGGCGTGGTTTTACTTATTCATGTTTTTACTTATTTTATTAATTTTAATAAAAGGTGAAGAAAATCATAGCTAAACTATATTAAAAACGTATTTAATTTTGGTATTGATATTTGTAATGTCATCTTTAATGCCTACAAATAATTGTATAATATTATTTTCCATCAAATTTAATATTAAATTTTCTTAAATTATTGAAGGGGTTGTATTATTTTTTTATTCTGTTTCCAAATATACAAAGTACACGTGTCATCGTATTGAAAAAAACAATAATTAAATTAAAAACAACATTTAATTTGGACTTATATGGTTTTATTAATGTTGACAAAATCAATTAAATTTTCTTTCTTGATTTTATTTTATTGTATACCATAATAGAATAAACTAAATTTGGATTTATTTAAATAGGCTAAATAATGGAATTTATTTCAGTTAAATAGATGAATGATTGAATCTGACCAGGTGAAGAGAATGTCCTTATTATACTTTATTTATTTATTTATATATTTATTATTATTATTATATTTAGAAAAGGTCCCTAAGATAATTTTCTTTTTTAGAATAGCCCCTAAGATACTTGAATGTTTCCACTTTGCTTCAAATTTCATTAATAAGCACGTGTATTTAAATGTGATATTTATTTAAATATGAAAAAAAAAAAGTGCAATGTATGGAAAAATTATGCAGATATTTATTTATTTATTTATTTATATGAGTCCTAAAATAACAATAATAATAATAATAACTTTATTTCTATGAATCCAATAATTTTTATTGAATTCTCAAGATTTTACGTTAACAATTAAATCAATTTAAATCATAAACTTTTATACCGATAAAAATAAATTCATAAATATGTGCGATCCTTTCATCTTCCTTATTTGTTTTTATGTTCTCATTTTATTTATAAAAAAATTAAAGAAATTTGAAAAAATAATACTTTTATTTAAATAATTTTCCGTTGAATTTAAATTGGATCGAGTAATATAAACTATTTTTTGCCTTCAATTAATCAAATCAATATAAATTATTTAAACCAAACTTGGGCACCAAGCTTTTGTTCCTCTGAAATATTTTAATGGGACAAAAAGAAAAAAGAACAAATTATTTTTATAGGAAAATAATAATAATAATTAGAGTAAAAAGAGAGGTGTAGGACCTTGATATATTATTGATAGGAGGCATTTTGTGGTCCAAAAAAAATATACGATCAGAAATTGAGAAGAGGTGTTGGTGAGGTGGTGTAAAAAGCTAGAAATTGAGGGGTCTAAATGCAAAATGTTTGGAATTGGATTAGGGATTTCTCAATCAAAAATACAAAAATAACTTGCATCACCTCAAATATATTTATATATATATATATATATATATATATATATATATATATATATAGATAATATTTTTTGGGTTTTTAGGCCAAACTTTTAGGCAATAAATATCACAAAAACATTTTTTTAAATCTTAATGAACACTTTCGTTTAAAAAAAATAATAAAAAAAAAAGACCAAAAAAAATCAAACAAGCCCTGAATATTAATTACGTTAATTACTAAAATTATTGCGGCATCATTCTAAGATTAATTAATCCTGGAAAAGGATGGTTGAAAGAGTTGACTATTTCGTTGGGTTTCACTTCAGAAATATAAAAAGGAAAGAAAAATTCAAGCACTTTTAGATGGATCACTGTTATCATATATTTTAGTAATATTTTAATCAGTAAGCTTCCAATCTTTGCTAAATTTAAAGTCTTGCTACACGTGTGAAATGTATACCACAAAATCATGGCGCCATCTTCAAGAATTTCATAGGAATTCTGAATAATTCAACAACCGTTCCAAACTAGTCTATACTTTTATCAGTTTTAAATCCTATTTTAGTTTTGACCTTATCATAAACAACAATTTTAGATCTTTCCACTAGTTCAAGAAACTTTCAAATCTCATACATACTATTCATAAAAAAATTCTAAAGAGATTCCTCGTTTATTTAGTTCTAACTCACAAGCCCACTACTATTGGTAGTTATTGTTCTCTTTGGGTTTTTCCTTTCGGATTTCCTATCAAGGTTTTTAAAACACGTCAATTAGCAAGAGGTTTCTACAAGCTTATGAAAAATGTTTTGTTCTTCTCCCCGACTAATGTGGGATCTCACAATCCACCCCTATTGGATCCAGCGTCCTCACTTGCGTTTGTCCCCTTCTCATCTTACCATATTTGGGCTCCCACATCTATTGGAGAAGAGAACAAGTGTCAACGAGGACGCTGGGTCTCGAAAGGAGGTGGATTATGAGATGAAAAGGGAACGAGTGTCAGTGAGGACGTTGGGCCCCGAAGGGGGTGGATTGTGAGATCTCACATAAGTTGGGGAAGAGAATGAAGCATTCTTTATAAGGGCGTGTAAACCTCTTCCTAACATCTACGTTTTAAAAGCTTTGAGGAGAAGTCTGAAAGGGAAGTTCCAAAAAAGACAATATCTGTTATCGGTGGGCTTGTCACATTTAAATCTATGATAAAAATCAAAATTCAGAAACAAAAATAGGGATAGAGCATTTAAAGAATTTAGAAAGATGTGATAAAAAGGGCTGAGAGAAAAGATGTGACGGGAAGATATGTGATGGAAGAACAGCTAAGATGGGGGCAAACTAGATAATGTAAAAAGATGGTAGTTGGTGAGCTGTTTGATCGGATGGAAGATACCAGAGGAGGGGCCTACAATTTGTTAGGTTTTCCAGGTTGCTGCGATGAAAGTAGGGGATTAAAACCCCAGCAAAGCTACCCACCTGGAGAACGGAAGCAAAAGCTCCAAATCCAGCTTTTTTGATCCTTTTGACTTTGAAATGTTCATAACCAAAGTTTAGAAAGTTTCAAAATGAAGAGTTGAGGACCACAGGCCCATGGCTTTCAAGTCTGTCCTATTCCTACTAAGTTATTGATTTCATTAGCCAAAAGGCTATCGCAAATGACCCAGTCCAATCAAGCGCTTCCTTGTTGCTAAGACTGTTTGATTGATTTGAAGATTCCATTTCATTCAGATTTGCTTCACCCCAACCAATGAAACTGAAATAAACCAAACCGACCATGATAGTGAGAGTCTAAATCCCTACCTATTAGTTGTATATTGAAAGACTTTCTTACGAAGAACTGAACTGAAAGATTACAAGATCATAACAAAAATTAAGTCTACGAAAAAAGGGAGTCAAACTAGAGATAATGGCTCCAATTGGAAGAGTATTGAAAGAAGACCGAGCAGGAACAGTGGAGATAAGTCTTTAAAGATTTTTGGTTTGAATTGGTCAAAGTTGCTGCTGTGTATTTTTCCCAATTAGAAGTTTTCTTTTTTCTTTTTTCTTTTTGTATCTTCTATGGCTAGGGAACACTACGTAGTAATATTATTGTTGCGGATGGTTGGTAGGGAGTTCCACATCGACTAATTAATGAGATGATCATGAGTTCATAGGTAAGGAATATAGGCCTTTTGAGAAAAACAAAAGAAAAAACATGAATTTTATGCTCAAAGTGGACAATATCATACCATTGTGGAGGGTTCGTGATTCCTAACCATTACTATTACTCAAAAAGGGGTGGGTGAGAACAAAGTACAACCTCATCAGTGTAACTACTATTGAGTTCCTTAAATAATATGTAGAGTAAGTGGTTACCTCATGTGCAAGGGTACTAGAATCACCAAACAATGTATAAAGCAAACTGCTGGATCAGTACAAGTAGACACATGCATAATTGATGAGTAATAAATAAAAGGATTGTTTGACTAAAACCTAACTAGCTGCTTTAGAACTAACTTAACATTATTGATATCAATAGGAAGAGTACCGTTAAGAGAAGACAGCAGAGGGAAGTATTCGAGAAAGGCCATTGATGAAACCATTTGATGTGTCGTCGTTGACGTTAGCAACATACGCCAAGAAGATGCTACCTGAATCACACGATCTGCCAGAACACCTGTAATAACTCGGCATTTTGAACTTAGACAAATTCGGATCATTGTTGCATAAATGCTTGTGATATTTGCATATTTATGAGAAACATGGAGAAATATTTTTTTCAAAAATAATAAAACATGGAGACTACTCCACTCACAAGTTTAAGTTTCTGTATGTTCTTGCCTTTGCCTGAAAAAAAAAATTGAAAAAATGTTAGAGAATGTTAAAAATATCAAGTGACCTCCCTATTAGAGTTTGGAATGACTTATACTAACATGACTAAATGAGACCTAAACTTAATCTTTGATTTTCATTTATTTTCTTTTCTTCCAAATATGCATCACTTTCATAGTTAACGTAAAATGGTAAAATAGTTCTATCTAAAGTTGGAGATATTGGCTTTCGGTGGAAGGAATCCTTAGGGAAGATTACATCAGGTGGAGCAATTCTATGTGGTCAATCGTTTGTCAGAATCGAAAAATTAGAGGCCACGGTGTTGTGCTTGGAGGGCCAAGCATTTGATTGGCATCTGTGGGTAGAGCATCGACGGTCAATCAGATGCTTGGCCCTCCATCGACGGTCAATCAGAGCATGGGAGAGGAGATTTTTTACCTTGTGACAGGAAACAACAGTGAGCAAGAATATCCAAAATTTTGAAGAATATTTGACCCCATTGAAAGCATTAGATGACGACACCCTAGAAGGAAAATTCATTGATGGGTTGAGTGACGATATTAAAGTGGAATTAGGGGTAAATTTACCTATTGGGTTCACGAGGCAGATAGAGATGGCTCATAAGATTGAAGATAAATCGATCCACCAAGAAGGGAACTTTAGTCCAAAGTTTGGAATCATAAGCCCAACATCGACCATTAAGACCGTTACGTATGGGGCTGGAGCAACACACACAATTTCAGTCGATCCAAATCGGTCAGGGGTGGGATTTAAACGTGAAGGAGTTTAGTTACAAAATCTCATTTCATACGAGTTAAAAGCCACACCATTTGAAGTTGTATATGGGCAGTCACCACCTACTATTTTACCATATCAAGTGGATGGATAGGTTTTTGAGGTGGATCAACAATTAAGGGAGCAGGACAGTACGTGAAAGTTAATGAAGGAACACTTCGCTCAAAGCTCAACAACAAATTGTATGTAATAGCGCAAGTCTACCGCTATGAGATATTGTACTTTTCAGACTTCCTCTCAAATTTTTAAAACAAATCTATCAGGAAAAGGTTTTTAAAGTTTTTAAACTCTGATAACGTATGAGTTCTTTTTTTGTAACCCACCATTAGGTGTTGAGAGTCTCTACTCCATTTTATTTCATTATTCAATACGATTGTTTCCCTTCTCAAAAAAGAGAGCCTCCGTGACCCTTGTAGTTGACAGAAAGATCCAAATTAATTGACAAGCTAACCTCATAGTCAACTCCCTGGACATAAATGTAAACAGAGTGGATGGATGAAAAGGTCAGTCCCATAATCTGCAAATAAGAACAATGGGCATTGGTAACAGTACAAATAAGGAAATTACACAAATGTGTAAAGAAAGTATCAAAACAAATTTAAAATCAACAAGAATGTGTCGTGTTTAACATCAACTGAGTCTTTGTAGGAGTTATTTATAGAATTTATTTCAATTTAAATAGAAGTCTTATGCTTAGTAAACCACAGCCACAGTACAACATTTCAGTTGTCTCTATATTAACTTCTTTGAGTAATAATAATTTCATATTTATTCACACTTTTGAGTGTGAGATATTGTGACACTACCCTCCAATGTGCAGTATAGATATCATTTTTATTATGCCGGTTCACTAAAGTATGATCATTATCATACGAACCCATTAGCATTTTAATGAAAGTAGGCAAGAATCATATGAACCGATGATTATCATATCAATAGAGTCTGAAACAGACATTATAAAAACAGAAAGACAAAATCTTAATCTGTTTAGCAGAGGAAGATAGAACAGATGTTCAAGAATTCAATTAATGACAAAATGAAGAAGCTTAAAGGTAAGGCCCTAAGGGAAAGATAGTAAAGAGAGGGATACTAAGATTGAAAATTTTGTGCTCCAAACCAAGCATCTTTCCAAAATAGAGTTGTGTCTCCTCCCCCTATTCTTAACTACAATATGATTGTGAACCAGATTCAACAAATTTAGAATAGACTTCCATGACTCCTTGGAAGTTTGTACAAAAACTCCGTCTGGCTTGAGATATTAGTGGCTAGTACCAAAATTTTGAGAAATAACTCTATGTCATTTGTTGAGAATTATTTGGAGTGAGTCTCACATTGGTTAGTGGAAGATCATGGGTTTATAAGTGAGGACTACTATCTCTATTGGTATGAAGCCTTTTAGGGAAGTACAAGGCAAAGCCATGAGAGCTTATGCTTAAAGTGGACAATATCATACCATTGTAGAAGTTGTGATTTCTAACCTCTTTTTCTTGGTAAAAACGTCAAATCCATTTGGCCAAAAAAGGGATGTTCCTCTTCTAGATATAAAAAATCCTCAATCCTCATTTTTCAGTAGGGGATTGTATATAGGCTACTTGAGGAGGTAGCTACCCTTTTTCTCAGCCCAAAATGAATTTCTATCATGGTAAGTAGGATCATGAGTCCCTGGGTTCCAACCTATCATCTCCTACTCTTTCTATTATGAATATCAAATACAGAACCTTAAGCAAATAGTGATACAACATGACCAAAACTACCATATATTATGATACCTTCGTCTGTTCAAGGATCAGTAAGCTATTCTTTCCCTCGATGACTGATGATTCTATTCTTCCATGGAAATCTACAGAAAATAAAGTGGAATATACTGCATTCAATATTTTACACAAAACAAAAGGAAAAAAAGTAAAAAAGAAACAAAATCCAGCAAGTCTACACATTCCTTGTTGGATGATGAAAGTCCTACATCGACTAATTTAGGGAATGATCATGGGTTTATAAGTGAGGAATATTAACTCCATTGGTATGAGGCCTTTTGGGGAAGCCCAAAGCAAAGCCATGAGAGCTTATGCTCAAAGTGGACAATATCATACCATTGTGGAGAGTCGTGTTCGTCTAACATGGTATCAGAG
>NW_019272028.1:2945506-2952463 GCF_002738345.1 Cucurbita maxima | reverse complement strand
TATGAGGCCTTTTGGGGAAGCCCAAAGCAAAGCCATGAGAGCTTATGCTCAAAGTGGACAATATCATACCATTGTGGAGAGTCGTGTTCGTCTAACATGGTATCAGAGTCATGCCCTAAACTTAGTCGTGCCAATAGATTGGCAAATCCTCGAATGTCGAACAAAGGACTCCAAAAAGAAAAAAGGAGTAAAGCCTTCTCGAAGGTACGAAGGCAGTTAAAAATGACTAAGACTCCAAAGGAGTCGAGCCTCGATTAAGGGGAGGCGTGCTTTGTTCGAGGGGAGGTGTTTGGATGATGAAAGTCCTACATCAACTAATTTAGGGAATGATCACGAGTTTATAAGTGAGGAAAACTAACTCCATTGGTATGAGGCCTTTTGGGGAAGCCCAAAGCAAAGTCATAAAAGCTTATGCTCAAAGTAGACAATATCATACCATTGTCGAGAGTGTGTTCGTCTAACAATTCCAACTACATTACAAACACATAAAACTAGATACCACAGCAACACATTCCCATTACTTTGCATTTCACAGCACCAATACGCTCAAGAGAAACTCAGCAGACAGCAGCGAGCATACCTGGAGTTCAAAAACGCGGGAACCGGAAGCGATGAGGAGCCAGCACGAAGAACCATCCGGACTAACCTAGAGAGTGAGAAAGCTTGAGAGACATTGAAAGAAATGGAAAAAAAAAAAGCTTAGGGTTGATGAATAGCCGGTAAAGAAGGAGAGATGTGTTAATGGAGGGTGAGACGAGTGGTTGGAGGTTTCCGAGAGAAGGAATGCCGACGAGAGAAGGCGGCACAACCGCCTTCCTCAGACTCTTCTTCGCCTTCAACATTGCTTTGGTTTGCTGCAGTCGGAGCCATGACCTAGACTAGAAAAATCTCTGCCGGTGAATTGGAAGCGGAATGCTCTACTGGCTGCGCCATTTTGGTGGTTTGGTTGGTGATATTAAAACAAATATTTAAAAACAAAAAATTAAAAAGAGATATATTTTATGTTAATTAAGAAATTATTATAAATTATTATTAATTAGTCCTAAACAAACATGTTTTGTGTTGTAAATTTTAAATTTAATACTCCATAACAAAACTTGTAATTTAACATATATATATATATATATATCTGTGTGTGTATTTGTAACTAATCCATTTCAGAAATTAAAAAAAAAATTATTTGTATACATGTAATAATACGAATTAAAAAAAAAAACAATAATGAAAAACGCTAGAAGGAGGGCTTGAACCTCCGACCTTGTGGTTAACAGCCACACGCTCTAACCAACTGAGCTATTCCAGCTGTTATTGTTGATTGAGAAATATTATATAATTTATTTGTTTTTTTATCTGGAATAAATTACAAAATCGTGACAGTTAATGTATTTAAATTGCGGCGAATAAATTATAAACTATTTGTATAACGACATTTAATTGTTTATAAATTTGGATTAAAAAGCCAAATACTCTGAATGAAGTCAAGCACAAGCTATATAGATTTTATTTTGTCCTATAAAACTAATGGGAGCTTTTCTTTTTCTTGGTCAAAAGATATATATATATATATCTTTACAATAAACACTAAATTAGATATCAATAATATGGATATTTGAATTTTCAACTATCAAAATCAAATATACGAATTTTTCATTTTTTAAATTTTATTCTCTCGTCGTTATCGAAATCAAATCCTATCTTATAGAGATGAAATTACCATTATACCCTTTAAGTTGGATGTGAATTAGAACAAAATTTGAATTTTAAAAGATTTAGATTCATGCATGAGCTTTTAATTTTTTAAATAGAATATTAATTATATGCAAACTTTGCCCCAAAAATATATTTTAACTAAAATCCAAAATATCCAAACACTATACGACAAATACTTATCCTAATATTAATGTGAGCAAAATTCAAATTGTTAACCATAATTATTGCTTATCCGTACAAGTAATAAATTAAATTATTTTCTTAAAAATAAATTAGTTTTAAATTTTAAATTTTAAAAACTAATTAACATAAAATTTTAAGATCATTTAGCACATGAATTCAACTTTGATTATTTTCTAAATTAAATAATTCGATTCAAATAAATAAAATAATAAAAATTTTGATCGAGGATTAAAATGGTGTGTCATATTAAAATCTTAATTTAATTGTGACATGTATTCTTAAAATTATTACTCCTTTTTTTATTGATTTATATTCTTGCACGTGTGCGAGATTGGCACACCACCGACTAAGTTCCTCTATTTAATTATTCTTCCCCCGCACGTGCGAATCCACCCTGCACTTTTCTATTTGGTCCTCCAATAAATTATCCAATTTAATTTTTCTTTTAAATAAACATTTTATTAAAATATTTAGACTCGTTTTCAATCTAATCCATATAATTACTTAAAATCATAAATATTTATTAAATTTAATAATACTTTAATTATGCTTATTAAAAAATAATTAGCCGACAGAACAGTCAGCCTAGAAGCCGAAAGAAAAGCAACCGAAAGCAAATTATAAATTATATATAAATAATTTAAAGTATGAAACAGACAATTTAATATTTTATTTGCAATCTATAAACTAATAATTATTTATTAAATATATTTTATTTTATTTTTTTATTTTAAAAGGTAGACACTTGTTTTAAACGTGATGGAAAGTATTATTTTTATTAATTAATTTTAATAGATTTTTTTTAATTTGCTCTATGCCTAGTTTCAATATAATTGGTCTAAATTGGGATTATTATTATTATTTAAAATTGGCTGTTCATAATAATTTTGAAAAGTCAAACAAATTCAAAGGCTTTAATTTCGTTAACAGAGACATTATTGAAATTAATTTTAAAATAACTATAAGAAAATGTTTAAAAATTAATTGATTAATGGGAAAGGAAATTACTTAATATTTAAAGCATTTCATGATTGGTTGGCGGTGCCAAATGGAACTTAATAAGTGGGCCCCACTTTCAACCCATCAAGCTTAAATTTTCATAATTTTAAGGAATATCGGAGATGAAATGACAAATTAACCCTTTTAAGGCTCGACCAAAGAACTAAAGCAAGACTGTCGAGCTCTAAATCGTAGAATCAAATGTGGGGCTGAGAATCAATGTTCTCTGGGAGGAGAAGAGAGACGACCTACAATTCTTCTCAAGGCGACGAAGTTGATTGATAATGGAAAAAGTCGCTTTTTATAAAACATTTTTCCCTCATTAAGCTCAAACGCTCCCTAGAGCCCGAACGATTCCACGACATAGAGATTTAATTAATGTGCTATTTCAGTCTACTCTCGTCAAAGTTTAATACAATTATTTAGTGGTGAACATAAGTTAAGTTTAGCTGAGCTAAAAAAAGAAAAAATTTAAATATCAAACATATCATTACCAATTTTAAATATTCATAATATTTTAAAAAAAAGGTAGAGTTGGATTATAATCCTATTTTTAAGTTTATCTGATAAAAAAAAATTCAACCCACAAATTGAACGATAAAATTTTTAATTTTTTAATGTTAAGAATAAGAAATAGAAATAGAATTGGGATCCAAAGTATGATCTTCATTAATGTTTACCGATACAAACTATCAACTAATACCTAAAAATAGAAAAAATATATAACTAACTAAATCTCGTCAATAAATAAAATATATGGTTAATCAAATATAAAATAAAATATACTACTAACAACTCCCAGACATATACTCTGATTATTAAAACATATCTCTAGATATCCTATCTTAATATTTAATAATTCAACTCAACCCGAACCGAAAAAATTTACCATGGTTAAGTTAGACAGTTCATATTAATTGAGTTATAAAATTGTACGTATACCTCTGTAATTTTGTTTTTTTTTTTCAAAGAAAGTGACATAACGTAGTTAATGATTATTATAACCAAACACGTTGTTTTGTTCTATTCTTGCTTTATAGTCTCGATGCTCTCGCAAGCCTTTGCACGAGCCATGTAAGTTCAAGTATCATTGTATTTGGTCACAATTAATCGTATAATTTATTGGAGCTGTCCTAATTACGTATTTATTCTCATCTTATAACATAAACGTCATATTTCTAGCTTAATTAATCTAAGTGCATAAATGATTATCCCGCTAACTACTATGATACAATATGGACCATGTTTATTTACATAACTCGATATTAAATATTAGTTGGCGAGCGACCTCGAGCCTCGACCAACTACTGAGAGACATATGCATACCTTATCAATCTAGACAGTTCAATAGTAAAAGTTATACCACGTACTAACCCTATAAATCCTGACCGTTCATGGTAGGAGGTTAGTTGACAACTTAAACATTACATCATAATCTCCCATACCACTTCGTAACGGTTCATTCAAATCAAGTCCGAGTAGAATAATAATTAGCATGACATAATCATTAATATTCCCAAATTTATTTTTGTAGATAAATGTGTGTGAAACCACAAAAAGAACTAAAAAGTGCTAAGTTTGAACGCGTAATTTTCTTTTTTTTTTTTACTTTTATAAATAACTTTTAGCATTGTATCTTTTATAACACCGAGACCTTCTGATAGCTGTAGACTTTGATAATTTTGTATCTAACGGTACAAAAGTAGGGGCAGATTTATGAAATAAGAGATAATCTCCCAGACCCAAATTATCTATAATCTCTCCTAGCTCGTTAAAAATTCGATCCCGAAAAGATAGTGTTATGAATTGACGAGAATATATAAATTCTTAATTATTATATTTATTTATTTATTTTGAAAATAACTGTGTGAAACCAAATAAAGAAATAAATAAAGAAATTAAAGTGGTAAGTTGAAATTGTTCTTGATATGTACTTTTCTTTGCTTTAATTCTTCCTTCACAACTTTAGTGATGGGGAATTTCCCAAAATCCTTTATTTATTTTATATATTAATTTACATGTGCTCGTTATTTTATTTAAATACAAAATTCTCGAACGAAAATAGTGAAGGTCAAATTTAAATTACATAAATAATAATCATAAATAAATAATAAAATATTGCATTTGCGTTTATAATTCATGTATAAATAACTTGGTTAAGATTATTTCTTTATTAAAGTAAATTTTTAATAATTATAAATACCATTTTTCCGTTATTCTCATAATTTGTTTTGAATTTCCTACTTTCAGTTTGATTAAATTATAAATTTATTATATAATTTTTTAAAGATTTATATCTATTTCACTATTAAACTTTAAATAATAATGAATATATAATTATCCCGAATCAAATTCAACAACTAATTCTAAGTAAAGACTATTTCTACAAATTCGAAATTTAGATTCGGCACTTAGTTGTCTCGGCAGTTTCCAGAAACGTGGTTAGGTTAGTTACTCTTCGTTACTTAAGAGTGAAAAAGTGGACTATCCACACAGACTCCCATAAGTATTTCAAACATGTTTTGTTCTCACTTATATGCATTCCAGGTCATCTAACATAGAATTGTTAGAACTAAAACATACGAAAATCATGTTATTGAGCCTCCGAAAAAGAATGTACACTTTGTTGGTATAGATAATACAGATTGTTGGATGATGAAAGTCCCACATCGACTAATTTAGGGAATGATCATGGGTTTATAAGTGAGGAATACTAACTTCATTGGTGTGAGGCTTTCTGGGAAGCCCAAAGCAAAGTCATGAGAACTTATGCTCAAAGCGGACAATATCATACCATTGTGGAGACATATAACAACTTTTAATTATTTGGAACATTTTTTAGTCACTTTATTTTCAAGATTACTCTCATTCCAATATGGTAACAGAACATCCATGTACCTCTCATTTATTTGAGTATCAAATAAGATATTATTTACTAAATTTTTAAGACAATTCTTCCTAATATTTTTTTATTTAATCGTAAATTTAGTCCCTAAAATTTTAACATGTCAGTCTCATTTAATTGTTTGAGTCTAATATTTACGAGGCGTAATAAATGCCATTTTTTTATTTGGAAAAATAAATAATCATATAAAAAATAAGAAGAAAAAGAATAAAAGAATTATTGTGCCCATATTCTCAGTCGGCAAAACAGAGAGAACAATTCCAATATGAACTCTCTTACGGGAAATTAAAAACCGACAATTTTAAATTCAAATTTCCCATTTTAATCCGTAAAATATATATATATATATATATATATATATATATATATATATATAATAATAATAATAATAATAAAAAGGTTGGGTCTAATTACAGAGTCCCAAATCTAACTCTTAAAAACAGAGAATCACTGTTCATACTTCGGCTGCGCGTTTATATTCGTTACATCAAACATCGGCGAGGAATTGGAATCAAAATAAACAGCCTCTGTTTTTTTTTCTCTCTCGAATTTTCCCGGGATTTTGCATGTGCTTGCTCAAGGTGGCGAATCGGCGAGGAATTGGAGGTGACTTGGGACCGTTTCCAAGTGGCGGCGGCAACGGCGACGGTCATAACGGCAACAAATTATTCTCCAGTCAACACAATGACCGCGATTATTATTGCGCTGTCGGAGAGGTGTCGGCGATGGTGTCGGTGTTAACCGATGTGGTGTCTGGGGTGGGGGCAGCCGACTCAAACTACAGCGGCGGGCAGGTTTTCTCGTCTTCATCGTCAACGTCGACTTCTTCGCCGCTGTCGAGTTTCTCGTCGGAACCAAGCTATGTGTCGGCGATGAGTTCTTGGGTTGGCCAAAAACGACTACGTGAAGGAGAAAATGCAGAAACAGAGCCTAATTTTGATTCTCTTTCGCGGGTTTTTAGTGGTTTTAATGGACAATCTTCCTCCGCTGTAATTCCTGCAAGTTCGTAACAGAGCCGAGCTAGAAATTTTAATTTAATTATATTTGGATTTTAAAATTTTAGAAAATAAATGTGGAAGAGAAAATTAAGGAATGGAACAGTACAAAAAATTAATCTGGATTTTTTTTTTTTTTTTTTTTTTTTTTTTTTTTTTTTTTTT
>NW_019272028.1:2906353-2945065 GCF_002738345.1 Cucurbita maxima | reverse complement strand
TTTTTTTTTTTTTTTTTTTTTTTTTTTTTTTTTTTTTTTTTTTTTTTTTTTTTTTTTTTTTTTTTTTTTTTTTTTTTTTTTTTTGTGTGTAGTGAAAGAAGAAGTTCCAAGTCCGTACACCGGAATTTCAAATCCCGGCACCGCCGTTGCGGCCTCTCCGATGATCGAGATTGCGGCGGCTACGGCTGCCAGCGATAGAAGAAGAAGGTACAGAGGAGTACGGCAGCGCCCGTGGGGAAAATGGGCGGCGGAGATTCGTGATCCGCATAAGGCGGCTAGAGTTTGGCTCGGGACGTTCGACACGGCGGAGGCTGCCGCTAGAGCATACGACGAAGCTGCTCTCCGATTCAGAGGAAACAAAGCGAAACTCAATTTCCCTGAAAATGTCGGATTACTTCCTCTCCAGCAGCACATTCCGCTATCCACCCCTCAATTTGTTCCGCCACGAACGGCGGCGCTTCAGATACAGAATTACCGGGATTACATGGAATATTCCAATTTCCTTCAGAGCTCCGGCGACTTACTTGGACAACCTTCGAGTTTACTGCAGCAAATGTATTATAATGCGCACTTGACTCCGTTTCAATATTTGCCGGCGCCAGCGCCGTCGTTGTCCTCTGTTTCAAATTCTGTTTTTATTCCGCCGCAGCAGCAGCAGCAACAAATGGGGTTATTCCGGCCGCCGCGGTCGCAAAATCAAAACCAGGACGGCTCCGATTACTTCCCCGGTACGTCGTGGAATGATTCCGGTGGTCCGTCATCCGGTTGATTACGCTGTTTTTTTTTTTTCAAAAAAAAAATAAAAGCATATTTATTTTGGATTATTTTATTTTTGTTCGAGAGTTTATCCATTTTTTATTTTGTAGACGATAATTTCTTTTTATATCTTTATTCCGAGTTTTTCATGTTTTTTTTTTATAATTATCTTATCAAAATTTCTTCATTCTGAGGTAACATTTTAGTTATTGTCTTATATATATATATATATATATATATATATATATATAACCAAAAAAACATTTAATATTAAGGGCGACGCGTGTCATAAAGATATTTAGGTTAAGTTATAAAAAAATACTTTAAATTTCATCACTTATTTTAAAATATTTTTATTGGAATATTAAATAAAAATTAACGTTTTCAATTCTCTTTAAATTTAATTCAAGCATATTTTGTACCTTGCCTTAAAATACCACTAAGACTTAAAAAAAAAATACTCTTATATCTTGGATTTTAAAATTAATTAATTAATACCTTACAATATTTTAAAATCAACCATTAGTACTATATTAGTTTTAATCAAATATTTTAAAATTAATTAATTGATACCCTACCTTGCCTTAAAAAGTTTTTTTTTTTAAAAAAAAGCTCAAAAATATTATTGAAAGTCTGAATATTTTTTTAGAGAATGTAAAATTTGAGAGTATTTTTTATTAATTTAGTTGTTTTTTTTTTTTTTTCAATTGAACAAAATTAGTTATTTATCTAGGCTATTTCCTAATGATTTGTTAGTTGATTTAAATTATTAGTCAAAATAAACGCTTAACTTATTTTAATTGATCCAATTTGGTCAATTTCAGTCAATTAATTAAATTTTATTAAACAATTTGGTTTGATATTAATATGGATGTTTTATTTCTTACCAAATTGATAGGCCAATACTTGACATCAATATTAAAAAATAAATTAGAAATTAGAAAAGCAAAAAAAGAAAAATGGTCTCATCAGGTGTGCACGTGTCACTGTCTAATTTGCAACTGTGATACACATGTTTCTATATGAGAAACACGTGGACAAGATCTTCTAGAACATATTCAAATATAAAATTTTAGAAAGAAACTAAATTAAATTCGCATATAATTTAAAAAATAAAAAATAAAAAAGAAATTCCTATATGCAATTTACTTGAATACCCCTTTATTGAAGTTTACGTCATGAACAGCCTTTCGCCATGTCCTTTTCTCAACTTATTTAAGGAGCAAGAAATAAAATAATTAAAAAAAACGATGATGCCTTTTCTTTTCCTTATTATAATAATAATAATTATTAACGTCACTATTAACGACACGTGGGCAAAATATAATTGACGGGTCAAAAGTGATCTCAGGAGAGTGGGACCACGTCGAACTTACTTAATTCTCTAAATTATGACACGTGGGTAATTATTAGAATTGCGCACACGTGTCCCACTAAAATGTTTTAGGTCGGTCGGGTTTTGCGTTGGACCGATTGGTCGCTTACCTACCGCCAATTTATCGGGTACGGTGTGAACCCATGAAAGAGGGTACGGGTCTTTGTCGAGTTCGGTTCACCAGCCAATGCTCGAGCTGCCACGTCATGGATAGTCAGCGTTGACCATTGGAATGGGACCCAAAGCCTCTCCCATTGACGCAAACTCCTCGGTCCGCTTCTCGGGTGGCTGGGCCCAAATAAGGCCCACTCCCCACATTTAGTCTACCTTTCAACAGATAATTGGAATGGGCTTTAAGAGATGAGACAAGCCCATCTCCTAAACTTGAATCATTTTCTACGCCAATTACTAAACTATAATTATGTTAATCATTCATATCTTATTTATTAATCTTTTAATTTAATAAAACCAAGACATTATTCCTAAATAAATATTTTTTTTTCAATTTTTTATTTATTTTACACAATGGATTTAAGTAATGATTTTTTTAATATATATTTATACCCAATATAATTCTACAAAATTCATTATTAAAAATGATAGAATTTTTCTTACATTAATTATTTTTTATTATTATTATTTTAAAATTTTGAAAAGGAATTTGAAATTTTAACGAACAACCACCAAGGATAATTTTGAAATTTTAATGATTTTTTTTTTTTTTTTTGTAAAATTTGAAAATCAGATAATTAAGGAGTTGACTATTTGAACACGTACCGTACCCTAATCATTGACTAGAGATGCGAGGTGCCCAATTCCTCACCCCATCTTCCTCGAACGCTCCTTCGTCGTCACTCGCCGCCCTCCCTTCCATTTCCCCTCAATCTCTCCTTCAGCCATTGAAATTCCTTCCACTTTCTCTCTCAGAACAGGCCATGCTATCCTCCTTACTCATAGTTTTTGCATCCCTCTCTAGTTTCATCGTCGGAACCCTAGTCCTCTTCTGCGTCTTTTTTTTCTACCAACAAATCACATCCAAGCATCGAATTACTCGCCACCAGCAACTTCGCAACCGCAATTTGGATCTCTCCTCTGTCACCGTCGATGGAATCGCATCCTTCGATCCTTCTCTCTGTTTCTCCATGGCCGAACTGCGTTCCGCGACCAAGAATTTCAGTAACGATTTGATCGTCGGCGATGGCACCTTCGGCATCGTCTATAAGGCTCGCCTCTCCTCCGGCGATAACGTCGCCATCAAGAAACTCAATCACGACGCGTTCCAAGGATTCAGAGAATTCCGAGCCGAGATGGAGACTCTCGGAAAACTCCGCCATCGGAACATCGTCAAGATCTTGGGATACTGCGTTTCCGGCTCTGATAGGCTCTTGATCTATGAGTTTCTTGAGAGAGGAAGCCTCGATTACTGCTTGTACGAGACCTCCACTTCGGCGGAGGCAGATAAGGATTCCGATGGATATTTGACCTCGACGCAGCCATTGCCTTGGGAGACCAGGTTGAAGATCATTAGAGGCGTTGCTAATGGGCTTTCGTATTTACATGGGCTTTCTCAGCCCATTATTCATAGAGATATTAAGGCCGGCAATATCTTATTGGACTCCGAATACGAGGCCCATATTGCTGATTTTGGGCTGGCACGTATGATTGATAGCTCCAGTTCGCACGTGTCGACTCAGTTCGCCGGAACTTGGGGATACATGCCGCCGGAATACAGGGATGGAGTGACGGCGGCGACTGTGAAGGCTGACGTGTATAGTTTTGGGATTTTAATGTTCGAGGTTGCTATGGGCCGGAGGCCCAATTTGCCGATGGTACTGGAGGATAGAGAAGTGGGCTTAATAGAATGGGCCAGGATTTTGGTGGCCCAAAATAAGCATATGGAAATGGTTGATGCAAGCATTTCGAAGGAGGATCTAGAGGAGACAAATGTGAAGGAGTATTTTAGGATTGCTTGTTTGTGTACGAGTGAGAAGTCCAAGGAAAGACCTCTTATGTTGAATGTTGTCGAGTTGTTGGATCAGATTTGTGTCATGAAGTTGCACGACAACAACGAGTATCAAAATAAGCTCGACGTGTAGTTAAGGCAGCGACGACGGTGACGATGATATTCATGTGGGAAGGAGATTGGTAACATTTCTATTAAGAGGAATGTAAATAGCACTTCGAGCCAACTATTCAAATAGGTCGATTGTAGAAGGGGGATGTCGAGATTTTGTCTATATTATTTTTTTTATATATAAATATATATAACATATATGTGTCGAGAGAATAGTTCAATGATGATCTTAAAATAATTGAAATTCATTGATGATGTGATTTAGTTGTAGGTTATGTTGTTATATTTAGCTTGCATCGTGAATACATTTAAAAATTAAGTTTCATGTCGAACTTTGAGCATGACATTACATTTTTTATCAAAAGGTCGAAAGTTTGAATTTTCAAAATCCTTTGAGTTCAATCCTTCTCCACTCGGACCAATCTGCCTACTCGGCTTCTTATACTTTTAGTTAGTCGTGGGCCCCCTTACTTAGTGGTTCTAACCAAGGAGCACGCGGATCCCAAAAACGCATAGTCTCTCCCTCCCCTAGGGGAAGGGGCGAAGCCACGAGACCGAGAGATTCTCGACGTTTTATAGAGTTTTGATTCAAAGACGAAAGAAGAATCAATGATCGTTCACTGTCAGTAAATCCTCAAGATTCATTCTATCTCTCCCATTTCTACATATTGTATTAAAAAACTGATAATACATTTTCGATAAAAAAAGTCAACCGTTTGAATTTTTGTACTCAAAAGAAAAATTAGAGTGTCAGTATCACCCGAACGTTCAAGTTGGTATTGTACTTTTGACATTGTGTTGGTGAGAATAGTTCAGTTAGGTCAGCTATGACTATCCTTAAGAAAGAACTTTATATATAACAGAACAGTAAGCATTGCAAGGAGCACAAACTTGAATGGCAATTTGTGTATCAAACAACAAATCTCAAGAACACTATGAAATGAATTACAAGATGTAGATACATTAAAAATTAAACATCGACCTTGTTCATCGTGTCAATCGAGATCAACTATCCCAAAATTTGAAAGGAGGATCTTTACTTGATCAACGAAGTTTGACCCAGTTGCATACTCTGTCAGCAATCCAACAGCAAAACCAAACATTGCCCACCTGTTGGGGAAAAACGTCTCAGTAAGAGAAGTGATGACCCTTAACCAGTCAAATGAACAGCTGATTGTTACTAGCAAATATGAGATTCAGTAAAATATGGAATGAAGGTACACAAAGAACCAGTTTAACTCAGTCAGATTCAAATCTTCAGGAGCAACATCTAAATCAAATACATTCCATTTCCATAAAATCAACACAAAACACATGGATATGTGTGAGATCCCACGTTGATTGGAGAGAGGAACGAGGGCTAACGAGGACGCAGGGCCCTGAAAGGCGTGGAGTGTGAGATACCACATCGATTGGAGAGGGGAACGAGGGCTAACGAGGCCGCAGGACCCTGAAAGGGGTGGAGTGTGAGATACCACATCGATTGGAGAGGGGAACGAGGGCTAACGAGGACGCAGGGCCCTAAAAGGAGTGGATTGTGAGATCCCACATCGGTTGGAGAGGAAAACGAAGTATCCTTTATAAGTATGTGGAAACATCTCCCTAGTAGACGCGTTCTAAAAATCTTAAGGGAAAGCTCAAAGAGGATAATATATACTAGGTGGGATTGAGCTGTTACAATATTTGATCTTTACCGTGATTCTTCTATCAATTAGATCCTTTATCTATAGAATAAAGTATCTAGACATTCATATTTCTACTTCTATGAAGTTTCTTTCTTTGCTACAGCTCATTAAAGATCACAGCCATAGATTGTGGTGAAAACGGGTTTTGTTCTAGTGGCTGAAAATAATACTTCAAAGCTTTCGTATGTTCTTCATTCCTTGCGTAGATAAGACCTATGTTATAGAGAATATAACTTCGATCATAGGTATCGACTTCTTATCGCGAACATCTAAATCAAATACATTCTTAATCTAAATTGAATGCAGTAACATTTGGATTTTGAATAAAATCAGCACAAAACACAGTGGATATGATTCTCGAACAGAAGCAGTCGTACAAACGATCCTCCAAACTATATGGGAAATGGATTGGTTATCCATGAAGATAAAGAAAGAATTCTTGTACTTGTGCTAAAAGGAATGGAGTTCACTAGTTTAGGCACTTGAACATAATCAAAACTTATAATGGTGTTCATTAGTGAGGATATCCAGCTTCAAAATTTAATAATCATCGATAAAATCGGAGGAGAAAAGAGGAAATGAAATCACCTCCCATTGGAAATTTCATTCTTCCCGATGAAGCCAAAGAACGGTCCCTGATCAGCCTCATCAAGCTTCTTCTGCTTAAAATACTCCTGAAGCTCCTTAGCCTTCTGCCTCTGAAACTCTAAAGTGATCGTATTATCCTGTTTTGCAACATACGCCTTTGCCGACGGCTGAGAAAAAGGAGCCGTCGCCGAAGTAGGAGTCGGCTTGAGAGGAGGCGGCGGCGAAGGCGGCGACGGCTCTCTCAGAGAAGGAGCCGCCGGTCTCCTGATAGGGCCGTCGGTCTGAGAGCTCCGAATGGTGAAGACAAAAGGTTTGGAGGAGGAGAATCTGATGGAACTGTGAGCGGACGATGAAGAAGTGGAACTGACAGCCGAAGCCGACGGAGAAACGGCCGCCGACGACGAGGAAACGGTGGGGATTTTGATTTTGGCAAAGGGGAATGAACAGGCCCCCGACATTTCGCCTTCTATCTCTGAAATTTCTCTATCAGATTCTTGTGGAACTGAAATGGATTCGGATTTGAGGAATTGAAGTCAAAATCGAGTGGATATGTTTGGTGTGGATACGATGTGGCCAAGTTTCAGAAGAATACAAGCCATTGAGGGGTTTAGGGAATGAAGAAAGACAGCCCATTCAGTCGACTTTCAAGCGTATGAACAGCCATTTTATTAATAACATTTATAATTGAATATTTTGAGGCCGTGTAAGCAAAATGGTTCTATGGTCTAGTGGTCAGGACATTGGACTCTGAATCCAGTAACCCGAGTTCAAATCTCGGTAGAACCTATTTCGTTTTTTAGTTTCTAAATTATAAATAAAATTTTATAATTAATATAAACTTGAGACGTTGGTACTAAGACATTGGAATACAGGTAGAATCTAAATTCGTTTTCTTTATGAATTAATAATACAAAATGGTTCTATGGTCTAGGGTAAGGACATTGGACTTTGAATCCAGTAACCCGAGTTCAAATCTCGGTAATATAATATTTTAGTCCTATTATAATATATGTGTTTTGTTCAAAGTAATAATGTTCTAACCATGTGCATACTTTAAAAATTAATATTAAAAATTTCATTATTCCATATTCATGTGAATGTGTGTACTACTAGTTAACTTAAATATAATTTGACAAACAGAGTAAAAAATCAAAATTTTGAATTCACTTTTCTGTTTTTATGTAAACAAATAAAGTTAGCAAAAAGCTTCTTTCAAAATAAATTTAAAATTTGAAATAATAAGAGTATAATAAGAACTTATTATATAGTTTATAAAAAAAAAATATATTTGCCGTTTAAATAAATAAATATATATATATATATATATATCAATTAGTTAAGATAAATATCATAAACTAATAACACTTGTATTATTTTCTAGAAATGAGCCCAAAAGCCATTTAAAAATAATTTTAAAGGTTCATTGTCATTTTCAAAGTGGGCTAGTTTGAACTTTGAGAGGCAACGGTAAAAATGTGGAAATGACAAAAACAAAATTAATCTCAGCGCACCGCTTTTTATAATTTTACTCAAAAAATTGTAGAGGATTTGGGTCCCACCAGCCAAGTCATCATGGCTAGCTAGTGACCTGCAGGTTCAGTTTAGTCATTGTTCATGCGGATAATTTCAAGCTGAAATGAACGTCTGTTCATTTTTAATCCCAAAAACATTTCCACAAACAGAGCATACACTTCAATGATAGAATTGAATCAACAAAACAGAGTTCATCTTAATATCATCCTAATCTCAACCAATCAAAAGCTTCCTTTTGAATACCCAACAGTAAATATCCCCAAAAAATTGTTCATAGAGTAAATAGTAACAAAGAAATAAGGGAAAATACAGTGAAAAAGCAACAAAAAGTGCTGAAAAGTGAAGGTCATCCATCCATGTGAAAAAAGAAACTTACTGAAACCAGCACTACTACGGATAGATGATCATCGTGAAGAACATGGGAACCAGCAGAATTCCTGGTTTGGTTTCTGTTTCTCTAAAATAGCTGACAAAGCTTCCTCTATCATGAAAAAATCTTAAGCGAACAAGTTGATCTGATTCGAGTCAGCAGATTTTTGAGGATCTTGAGCACACATCATCAATGCTAAAAATGGGGTTTGAATTACATGATACTGCATAAACACCTCCTTTTTCCAATATCATTTTCATCGTCCGATACATTTATTTCACTGCATTCGGGATTAAGATTCAAAATGATCAGAAATACAAACTTAGATGGGATACAATCAGCAAATTCTGAGCAACAGGGTTAGGTTTTTGGTTTTACCACGCCAAGAATTTCATCTGTAGTATGAATTCGATCTAAGGTCAATAGACAAAACTGTATGATTTGTATATTTTCAAGCTAGAAGGGTGTTTTAAGTTATTTTTAAAACATGAGAATATGATCTGCACGAATAAGAACTATTCTAAAAAATAACTGCAATCTAATGAGTTCTACTTATTGAATAGAGTTCTATGGTCGTTCCATGACTCCTAGATATCGAAGGCGTCTATGAGGTGATCTCGTAGTTCCTACGGGTGGAGACGATGGGGTCACGCGTGAATTAGGCTTTACAGAGGGCAAGGTTGCAGCAGATAGAAGTGGCCATTATAACCCGCATTAGTGTCACTATGAAAACTTAAAATTTTCCATTGTTCAAAAAGAAAGCATGGAACACGAACATGCAATATTTCACAAGCTTCATAAATTATGATTCTTCAAAAAATTGAAGTTTTCATACCTCGGTTCAAATTCTTTGACTTCAGCAAGCTCGCTTCCACAAGTATCTATCCACTGCACTTTCCTTCTTTCTACACGACTGGAATCACAACTACCCTTTACTCCCAATGCTTCATTTCCATCAGCATTCCCAACAGAAACTACAGTAGCATCTGAAGCTTTTTTCAAGCTACTTTTAAGCACCATTTTGCTTGCAAGATTCTCATCACTTGAACTAAGAACTTGATTCTTGCCATTATCAGAAAGAGGAGATGTTTTTAAACTATCTTGGCGTTGTGTACTGGCTGCTTTCTTCAAAATAGATGAATTTGGCCCTGCTGGATTATGGCGAAAGCAGCGTAAGGAGGAGGAGGCACACCTCCAGGAAATCCACGTCTTTGTTGAAGCCAGCTCGTTAAGGTCAGGCTCTCGGTCCAACAACAATGGCAAAACTCTCATGGGTTTAACTTCGCTCTTCTGACCCAAGAAAAGAAGGGTCAAGCTACTGCTATAACCAGAAGCTGAAGAAGAAAAGAACCCTCCGCCTTCTACTAACAATAACATCAGTTGTGTTCATCTGGGAACCCAAAAAGAATGTCAACAACGATCCCTACTCAGAATATATGAGTACCCCTCCCATTCATCCATCTATAACTCAGAATCAAAATGTTCATTGTACCTATCACCATCGAAGTGTTCTTCTGCACGTAAGCTCGACCTCAGATGTTGAAATTTCTTTCTACTAATCCGTGCCAGGTTGCCTGTAGTTTAGAACTTAATCAAAATGGGCCTAGATTTCTAGTTTCTTAAAGCATTCAAATACAAACTAAAAGCATAAACACAAGCAACAAAGTCCTACGAAATCTACACTTCAACAAAAGATTATTCAACATCGTGATGCCATTTTCAGTCATAAATTACCCTACAAAGATATCGCCAAACAATATGCTAAAAAGAATCGAAGTAAGAAGACAGAATCAGATAAAATCATGATATGAAAATAGCATGCTCGACATTTTAAACGCGGAATTTTCTCTACCTCTCCGACAAGTTCTCCAAATTTCAAAACTGGAGGCTATGGCCGAACTTCAATATTCTGTATTATTGAAATCTAACCACTGCTATGGATCCAGTGGCGATTTCACATGGTTAAGAGAATGTTCAAATCATCAGCATTATTGAAACAGAAAATCGGAACAATTTCATTGCAGCCAAAAAGTAAAGAAAGAAAATGACAGGCAAACTAATAAATAATAGGAGTAGATGAAGTTAATTCGTGAAAGAGGAAACAGAGAGCTACTACTACCGGACCACATGCGAAGAATCTCCCGCCGTTATTCTAATCTTCACGAAACTCGATAAGATATAACTTTCTCCTTTCTCCGAAACTCCTAAACGATCCAAAAGCTCGGATAATGAATTGAAATCTGCAATCTCCTGCGCAAAAATCAAGAATCGTTTCAAACAAAAATTAACAATCAAAACGAGCATCTCACTGGCCATTACGCTCTGTTAAATGCAGAGATAAGTATACAACCATTTCAGAAATCTACAAATTACTTCCACTTGAGAAGACCACTACAAATTACCAAACAACTCTTAGCAAAATGAGGTTTCACATTCTTCGAAACAAACACAAATTCGAAGAACGAACGATCCATTCGATTCGATTCCTCGGGTACACAAAAATGACATCGAACAGAGAAGGAGAAAAGTGTGGCTGTACCTGACTGCAGATTCGAACCAGATGTGACAGAGAGAGAAAGAATAACGCAACAAAATCGTCAGAGCCGCCGAGTTCACTCCCGAAACTCTGCCGATTATGCTGGTGAAAATGGCAGAAGAGGTAAGAATCGCCGAGGAATTGGGAGAGAGAGCAGAGAATATCTTAAAGAATAAAAGAAGAAGAAAAAAAAATTAGTAGAGCAGGGAAGACAAACATGGTGACTCTCAGGCGCATGATAGTGATGGGTCCCACCTATATTTTTTTTAAAAAAATATTTAATTAACCTTCATTTATAATTATTATTTTTTCTTTCTTTTAATCAAGCAAATAAATTATTTAAAATTAAGATGGGGCCAATCGTCATTTCCAACCGGGATTTTTATTTAAATTCTATTTCCAATAAATAGGGATAAATTTTAATAATCTCTCTCAAATATTATGGCTGGTTTGGAATCATTTTTTATTTTTATTTTATTTTTTAAGAAAAAATTTAGTACAAATAATTTGTTCTTAATACCTTAAATCCTCTAATATCTAGTTTTTTTGGTTTTTTAAAAAAAATTAATTGTGATTTTAAATATAAAATTAATCAATAGATTAAAGTGAAAATCTATCTAAAAAATTTCAATAAAGTATAGACACAATGATTATAAATAAATTAAGAAACATGAAAAGAGAAGGAGAAGAGAAATCAATTGTTTTTAAATATAAAAATAAATAAAAATATGAATGCTTAAATTGATTACCTCAATGTTTTTTTTTTTTTTAATATAAAATGATTTTATATTAATTAAAAGACGTGGAAATAAGTGTTGGAAGAAAATTAAAAAAATATATGTATATATTTTTTTTAAATTAATTCAATTGAAAATTGCTTTTTAGGCATCAAATCTTCCTGACATGCTTCTATTTTGGGAAACACTTCCAAGATTTTTAACCAAAAATTATTTTAATTTTGGCTTTCATTAATTACATGTCTGCCCTCTCCTTTTCTTTTCTTTTTTTTTTTTTAAATAAATAATTATTATTATCACTTTTTAGGCACTAATTTTTATGCTAATTGCTATTATCTTTTATGGTACATTAAATAATTACTTAGTTTTTTTAATATTTTTATTAAAATCCAAGTGATTTTTTAAAAATATGAAAATCATTTTAGAAAAATGGTATGAAAATAAGTAAAATTTTAAAAAATTCTAACTTTAATTAACAACTTTTTAAATTCATAATTTTTAATTAAAATCTTATTTACTTTTTAGAGAAAAATTATAATTGGCTATATGATAATTTAAATTAATATAGTGAAATAAAAGTACTTTTTTTGGAACTAAAAAAGTAATAAATGTGGTCCAAATATATAAATCTTTTTATTTTCTAAATTTTTTTAACCATTTGTGACGAACACAGCAACTTTAAAAAATAAAAAAGAATAAATAATGTACTTTATTGTTGAATAAAAACATTAATATATATTATTATCTTACTGTATTTGGCTGTAACTTTCCCCTTTAAGATATCAAAAGTTACTTTTTAGTTAAATTAACATCACTTTCAAATTCATCATTATATTTAAATAGGTAAATGAAAGTGTTATTAAAAATTTTAAAAACGCTCTGATCTAAGTTTTGGGAAAACAATAATTAAATTTAGAATTAAAAAAAAAAATAGTCCTCTCGGTTACCACTCTAAAAAGTTTATATTCTTAAATAAAAATACTATTTTCATTAATTTTAAATGAAACTATTCATACTTTATTTAAAAAAAAAATAGGAGAGTTTTTTATTTATAAGCGTCTGAAATTTAGTTTTAATATTTATAATTTTTTAAAAAATTAATTACTATCGATCGAAATTATTTATCTATCCATTTTCTTCGAGTATCTTTCTCTCCACTTCCATGATGTAGAGATAAATGATTTTAAGCTCATAATACAAATTTTGTATTTGATTTAAAAAATATCTCTAAATTAAAAAATAACAATATTTTTAAATTAAAAAAATGTCACTAGTACTTTATTTTATAATTTTTTTTGAAATTTTAATTATATCAAAAAATATCCTAAAACTTTAACCATTCTCATTAATATCTTTTAACGGTATAAAAATGATTAAAAAAAAATATAAATTTTAAAAACATAAATAGTTTCAATATATTGATGAAAATAAATTATTAATATTTCATAGATTATCTTATAAACTTTTAAATGCAGTACTATATATAAAGATATTTTAAATATTTGAAAAAATATATATTTTTGTAAAAATAAATTGTTAACGATTATTACTAAGCTTTTAAAATAATTTTGAAATAAAATTTTATTAATTTAGCTGTTATGATTACACTTTTTTTAGTTGAAAACCCTAAAAGTTTGTGTGAGTATATGTAATGAGTAAAGCAGAAAGTTAGAGATAAAAGGAAAGGGGAAAAGATTGGACATTTCTGAAATGGAAATGACAACGGTGGCAGCCTCCCATTATTCTGTCCCTAACCCAATTATGCCTTTGTCTCTGTGGGCCCAAACAAGGCCCAACACACACCCCCTCTCTCTTTCCTCTTTTTTATTCATTTTATTTTTTTAATTTATAATTATTTGTATATATTTTATGCTAACATTTAAATTATAACCTTTAATTATGTACCAAAATCATTAATATTTTTAAATTTTTAAAAACGACAGAATTGGGGGATTTTAAAGGTCTGAAGGTGGGGGTTTTATGTAACCCTATACCCATCATTTCATTTATTTCTTTTTAATTCTTTTTTATTATTTTTATTATTTTAAATTTTATTGTTATTTATTAATTTGGTTTTCTCAATTTTCTTTCCCTTTCTTACTTTTCTTTTATTATATTTTTTGTTGTTGTTTTTTTTAATATGATATTTTCCGATTATTTATATTTATTATTATTATTATTATTTGTTCTTTTTATAACTCTCTTTCTAACTTATTTTTATTTATTTTTTTTTTAATTATTTGCATGTGTGGTTTTGGGAGTTTCTTTTAGCTATTTATTTTTATTTACAATGAAGTGTTGAAAAAAGTGAAATAAATTAATTATATTTAATTTTTTTTTTAAATATAAGGTTTATAATTAATTGTTCAATTCGATTTAGTATTTAAAATTTTATTAAAATCATTTATTAGGAATAATTATTATAATTGACTGATAAAGAAACTCAAAAACAACAAGTTTAAGACATATTATTTATAAATAAAAATTAAATCAAATACAGTTTATATAATTTTATCATATATTTATCTCATTTAATATAAATTAGTAAAGATTAACATTTTCATTTTATAAACTTAAAAGCTAAAACTTCTTCTTTTTTTTTTTTTTAATTAAAGCTTTTTTAAATTAAATGAATTTTTAGACACAAAATTAAAGCTTCAAAACTATATTACCTTTTTATCTGTGCTCGAGAATTCAACATCAATATAAGCGGTAAATTGACATTTTCGCTATGCTCTAATAAATTAATAAAATATAAGCTAAGCAACAACAAAACATGCACGCACTCGAATTTATAAGAGGCGTATGAATGAACCATAACATAACAACATTCAAATCAAAGAGATGCTAAGAATATACGTCAGACTTTGATTAAAAAAAATGCCTAAAAGTATTTATAGTTACTATCTATATTAATAAGATAATTTTTATTTTATTTTCGCTCAATCGTAAAAGCTTTCATGTTTAGCTTGAATCAACATGAGTGTCCTCCTATAATTAAATAATTACGAGAAATTGTTTTTAAAATGGTTCTATGGTCGAGTGGTTAGGACATTAGACTCTACCGGTTTTATTTTAGTTTTTATAAATTAATTACAATATATATGTGATTGGTGAAACTTGAATCAATTTTTTGTCGGGTGACTTACGTGGCATGATAAAACATATTATATTCCAAATTAAGGTTAATAATATATAGTATTAAGAAGGAGTATTTTAAATTATTTAAAAAAGTATAAAATGTTTATTATTAATTAATTTATTTTTATCATTTACATGAAATTAAAATTGGAAGGTGGGCCCCACGAAAGCCCAACTGGGAAATCGTGGGCATCGAAATTAAGCTTACATCTCTCCACGAGCCCTTTATTGGCCAACTGACCTTCTGCGTTTCCATTTTTTCCACAAATCCAAGAAAAAAAGAAAAAAAAAAAACTCTCTGAATCTCACGAACACAAACGCCACTCTGATTCAATAAAATTCGTAACCATTCGAAATCCCAACTCTTTGCTCTTCCTTCTTCAATCTGCCTGCTCTAAACTGGGTTTTTTTTTTTTTTTTTTTTTTTTTTTTTTTTTTTTTTTTCTTCTCTCTGTCACTCTTCCTCCTTTCCGATTATTCGCCCACACTGTGCCCATGCTTCCTTCGATTTGACGGTATCTGTCGTGATTTTTTTCTGATTCTAAATTCTGTTTTCATGTGATCTCATTTTGTAGTGGTGGACTGTGATTTGGTTTCATCTCTGATGGATCTGTGTTTGCTTTTGCTGAATTATTTGAATTTGGATCTTCTGTTTTTTTTTTTTTTTTTTTTTTTTTTTTTTTTTTTTTTTTTTTTTTTTTTTTTTTTTTTTTTTTTTTTTTTTNTTTTTTTTTTTTTTTTTTTTTTTTTTTTTTTTTTTTTTTTTTTTTTTTTTTATAATTAGATTTCATTTCTAGATCTGCTTCTATTGTTATATCGTGTTTTCGTGGTTTTTGTTTTATGCTGCCTTGATCGTTGTTTTGTCTTTTGTTTTCTGGTGGATCTGTTGTAGTTTTGTTGACTTGCTTAATTAGGCTGAAATTGCTGCTGCTGTTAATGTGTGATTGGTGCGAGTCCTAAGTTTTTTAGTCTCTGACGTGATGCTGTTCGATTTGCAGTGTATTTCGTTGCGTCTTCTGTAAACCATGGAATTTGTGTAGATGTGATCCAATTTTCATGGAAGCTGAGGGATAAAGGTTTTCGCAGAAGTCGTGTAAGAAAATTTGTGACAAATGGCTCCATCCAGCAAAGCGGACAAGAAAGCGGCTGTAGATGCAGCCGCGTGGATGTTTAACGTTGTAACCTCTGTTGGAATTATAATCGTCAATAAGGCTCTCATGGCTACCTATGGCTTCAGCTTCGGTAATTATTTTCTTCATCACTTCCGTTCCTATCATTTACTGTATTTATACCATCTTTGTGTTTCGTCACTTCTGTTTCTCTATGAGATAGAGATTAGGGGTTACTTGCTGGAACTGTCTGTGGTAGCTTAAGAATTTAGTGACGTTTTGTTATTCTCAAGTATGGTCTATGAATTATGATTTTGATTCTCCTTTATTTTTTTTTATTTTTTTTGTTTCTCCATTATCAGTCTTTCATTTCCTGTTTTAAGAAGCTTCCTACCATCTTTAGTAACTCCTGTTTGTTTTCTGCCGCTGTCCATGTGATAGCTTGAGAAATCACAAGATTCTCAAGTTCCACTTTCATCCACTGTCTAAATTTGCACACTTGCAGATCCTTCTTAAAGCAAAATCTTAACTTATATCTTTAGTTAACCTAATAATGGACTGACATAGCTGTAATCTGCACGTAATGTACATGGCTATAATTTTTTAGAAAAAGGGCAAAATAAAGAGTGGGGTAGAAATAAGACAGAGTTATGTATGTGCTCTCTCCCTCTCTGCCTCTGCCTCTCCCTAGAAAATTATTAGATTGACTAAAATGGAAAAATGATGGGATGACTAGACAATGTTCTTCCAAACCAAAGCCTAGGAGATTAAACGGAACCTCTTTAGGTGGCTTAACTGAAAAATAGAATAGTTACAGAATGCGTGGGATAGGTGCTCACAATTAAAAGCTGCTGCTGATTTTTGTTGCTTATCAATAACTGGATATATGTTCTTGGATTTCTCTGAAAATATTCGTTTTTACCAAAATAAAGTCATCCCACAATTTTATCTTTGCTAAGTGAGCTTCAGCTTGTTAATTTTTTTGAACAAAAGAAGTATGTGAACTGAAATTGGGAAAGAATAATGTCATGTGGCATGTATCAAACATCGGGGGAATGCCTTTGAGTATTAATCTTGTAGAGAGAGGTTAACTGATGCTTTGAACGAGTGAGTTTTCCTGTGTATAAAACATCTCAGTGATAGTGTTGGGAAACACAAGAGTGTTCTTATTATTAATCTTGTTATTCTTGTTAATATATTGAACTCTTTCCTGTTTTGCAAAGAAGAAAAAAAAAATAATAATACAACGGGCGAATGTTGTATGCGTTATTGCTTCAAGCACTTCTTGGATTCAAGTTTAATGGCAAATTTTTTAAGAATGTAAAACTAAAAGTATACAATATATAATAAAGAAACAGGTAAAAAATTTCAGTCCAATTGCTCTAGTGTGATTATGAACCTAGCAAAAGTAGGTATGGGGTACGAGTCTCTTTATGTATGAAGTTTGGTAATTGATGATGGAAAATTTTAGGTCATAATAGTGATCATTTAATATGATTTATACATTCATAAGATGCTGCTCGTGGTTGTCTAATTATACATACAACATTATCTTGCAGCCACAACCTTAACAGGTTTGCATTTTGCGACAACCACCCTGATGACTGTTATTCTAAGGTGGCTTGGGTATATCCAAGCCTCCCATCTCCCTCTACCAGAGCTTCTTAAATTTGTACTATTTGCCAATTTTTCTATTGTTGGAATGAATGTTAGCCTGATGTGGAATTCAGTGGGATTTTATCAGGTAAATCCAACTCTTGGTTTGTTTCTTTTATCAGGCTATCATAACTATTCTAATCTCGAAGTTCATATTGTTCTTTTTCTGTTGTCAGATTGCCAAGTTGAGTATGATACCCGTCTCTTGCTTATTGGAAGTGGTCTTGGACAAGATTCGATACTCCCGAGACACAAAGTTGAGCATTGCAGTAGTTCTCTTGGGTGTTGGAGTATGCACTGTAACTGATGTCAGTGTCAATACCAAAGGCTTTATTGCTGCCATTATCGCTGTATGGAGCACCTCCCTGCAGCAATACGTGAGTTATTCACATTCCTCTAACATTTATCTCTAAATCTTTTTTCCGTTTTCGGGTACAACTATGATCTATTTCATATATCTCTAAATCTTGATAAAACTTTGATCTGCAGTACGTGCATTTTCTCCAACGGAAGTATTCGCTTAGTTCGTTCAACCTGCTAGGACATACTGCTCCAGCACAGGCTGCATCGCTTCTATTGATAGGACCCTTTCTGGATTACTGGTTGACAAGAACAAGGGTTGATCAATATGACTACAATTTACCCTCTACGGTAAGTACCTATTGATCTGATTTATATCTTTTTTTTCGTTTTTCTTTTTTATGCTTCATGAACTTGCTTGCTCAATACTGTCGCGTTTTTTGCACATTCACAGATTTTCATAATTCTTTCCTGCTCCATAGCTGTGGGGACCAATCTTAGCCAGTTTATCTGCATAGGCAGATTCACAGCTGTGTCATTTCAAGTTCTTGGCCACATGAAGACAATCCTTGTATTGGTAATGGGATTCTTCTTTTTTGGGAAGGAGGGGCTTAACATGCAGGTAGTTTTGGGAATGGTCATAGCTGTGATTGGGATGATCTGGTATGGAAATGCCTCGTCGAAACCCGGTGGAAAAGAACGTCGGAGCCACTCGCTCCCGACTACTAGACAACAAAAGCATGGAGGTGGTGGTGGTATATCAGATTCTACTGAACATGATGGGAAGGTCTAAAGGAGTTGGCTCATTCCAAAAAGAAAAATTTTATTTTAATTTAATTTGCGGAGTTTAGAATGACGATCTTTATCTTTTTCATATTTATTCATCCTCCCACGTCTAATTTTCATTTTTTTTTTCCACAGTATTCGATTTGTGAGAGGGCATTGTGTAATTCAGAATAGGGGAAAGTTTTCTTGGAATTTTCAATTTTTTTTCTTTTTTAAAAAATTATGATCACAGAATCACATCCTACTAATTTTGGCCATAAACATTTGCGTTGAAATTATCATGCCATGCCATCTTGTGCTGTCATCTTTACATAGCACATTTTTCCGACGAAAAAGGAACTGTGAGCTGTTGACGACGTCTATATCAAGAGAGAAAAACGGATGGATGCGTCTTACTGTTGACTCTTAAAATAATAGTGTCTTATACATTAAATTAATGAGCAAAAGAGGCTAAATATTAAAGAAACCCAATCTGCACCAGAAAATTTAACACAATGTATGAATATGATTTTAATAGAGAATTATTCTAACGTAATTTTCCAATTTTGTTGGATAAATATTACAATGATTCTGGTTATGTATTCATATTCATGACAATCCAAAGTTGGCTTGACTCACTCAGTGAGAGTGAGTATCGTACAATCGCCAAATCTGCTGATAAGATTGTCGCATAGCCTTGGATTGAATCAGTTCTCAGAGGTGCCATTCAAAAAGAAAATATATATTAAAAAAAAAAAAAGGTAGCAAACAGATCAATTGGGTTTATTTCAACAACCTAGGAATCATGATCAGGTTAAGTAAAACAATGAATCTCAGAGAAGATTGATGAACCCCAAGACCAAAAGGAGGCATAATTGACAGAAAAACAAATAAACTCAACCGGGACATCTCAATCTCTATTATGACGACCAAAAATGAATGACCCATATGAAATATAACCTGGCAAAGGTTTTCAAAACCCAGCCAAATCCAAAGAGGTCCAAGCCAATCTCAAAGACTAATTATATTAACCTATTGCATTCAACAGAAGCTTGGAAAACAAAAGGAGAGCAGAAATTTAACGCTTCTTAGAAACACCGACAGTCTTCCCTCGGCGGCCGGTAGTCTTGGTGTGCTGACCACGGACACGAAGACCCCAGTAGTGCCTCAGACCACGGTGGTTCCTGCACAAGATTGATCACAGAATATATGCTTAACACCATATTCATCCCTCAAAACTAGCCCAAGTACCAAAGAATTGACGTTGACAAACATGTTCGCCTAATCCCTCACACAAAAAGAAGATAATAAGCAGACCCGAAAAAAGGTCACATCAACTAATTTTTATGTGAAGATTGAAGCAGATCACAAGTTGAAAAACCCGTCAACCTATTGGCTATGATTTAACAAGAACGATAAACTATTCCTACATATAACCCGAAGAGCTTGAGAATTAACAGATTTGCCATTGTTCAAAATCGACAACACAAACGACATAGTTGTTTATGTTTGCAATCCAATAGATATTATAGAGTGTTCAGCTAAGAAACTTGCCAACTCTGAAGAAAATTATCAGTTCCTACATCTTAACACCATTCTAAAACCCCTTTGTTTGATCTGTGACAAGAACACAAAGTTGAAGGCTTATATCTATCCTAGGGAGCCAAGTAATCTAGTATTTGGTGTTCAACCTGCAACTGTAAGCAAATCTAAGAGTTAACTACTATATACATATATTGCTAATAACAATCAATCACCTGATCTTCTTCAAACGCTCCAAGTCGTCCCTCAGCTTCATGTCGAGAGCATTTGACACCACCTGTGAATACTTGCCATCCTTGTAGTCCTTCTGTCTATTCAAAAACCAGTCAGGAATTTTGAATTGTCGGGGGTTGGCAACAACGACCATGAGATTGTCCAGCTCCGCAGCAGTCAACTCACCAGCCCTAAGCAAAAGAAGCAAACATTTAAAACACAAAACTTACACAGAAGATTACACAAATATAAACAACATAGAACCATAAACTACACGCAAATTTCGAGTGAAAAATGACAAATAACTTCAATTTTTTTCTTTTCCTGTACTCGTTGAACTAGAAAATTTGCCTTAAATCGTAGCAAAATACCATATAAATCAATAGAACTTGAGAGCACCTGAACAGATTATCAAGCAGTGGACCAAGAGCTTGTGGAACTATTATTCTAACGATAATTTAATGGATTGAAGAACACGAATCCAATGAGAACAAGTATAAATATCTCACATGAAAAGTTCTCTTTACGATCTCATGAATATAACAACGAAAGAGCAAGCATTCATTGAATCTGCATACACGAACAATAAAAGAAGAAAAATACCTTTTGTTCATGTCTACATCGGCTTTTTTGCATACCATGTTGGCCAAACGCCTTCCAATACCTTTGATGGAAGTAAGAGCGAACATAATCTTCTGCTTTCCATCAACGTTTGTGTTGAGAACACGCAATATGTGCTGGAAATCTTCGTTCGCTACCAACGACTGAAATGACGATCAAACAAATGTCACGGACTTAGAATACAGAAACAGATTGATCCAAGTACGAAGCATAGAACGATAATGGTTGAGCGTTAGGGCTTACCATTTTGACGGAAGAGGGCGCGCGGATTCCTCCTGATGCTTCTTCTCTCTGAAGCCGCAACGCAACCAACGCCTTAACCACTGAAGGGGCTGAAAATGAGAAATTTATATTAGGGCTCTTCTTCTTCTAGGGCTGAATGCTCCTGTGAAAAGTCCACTTTACCCTTTAATTAATTTATAATACCTGTTCTGGACATTTTTAGTTCGGCCCATTTACTAAATTAAATAAAACAAAATACTAACGTTTAAAAATTAAAATTTCATATAAGACCTGAACTAAGTTAAAAATTGGATTTGGGTGTTCAGTTACATTAAAATTTTAATTTGAACCAGATTTGAATTTGCTACTATTATTGTTATTTGATCAAATTCCTAATATTGACACATGTAACATAGGACATGTCGATTGTATTTTTTTCTTATAGATAGGTGAGTAAAGTAGGTACATAAATATCATGTTTAAATAACGTTATATCAATGTTTGTAATATATATATTTATTTATATATTACGAGATTAATTTATATTCACTACATTAATTTAAACTCTAAACTAATAATTATATTGATTAAAACCTTAAATTTTCATCCATGTATACATTTACACCCTGTTTGAAAAATATTGGTTTGCAACAAAAATTTACAATTAAATCAATTTACATGTTTTATTTGAAAATCATCCATGCATGAATTTTTATATGTATATAGACGTATTCCAACGTCAAATTAATGAAATTTATTCTATCATTACTCCAGCTTAAATTTGTTATATTTTAGATAGTTTCTTTTTTAGCAATTAAATTGATGTAACATATAATATAAAATATTTGGGATATGAACTTTTTTTTTTTTTTTTGTCCCAATTTTTATATAATATTGGACTGTTATTTTTTACTCAATTTAATTTACATTTATTTGTAAATAATTTATTAATATTTTCATTATCGTCCTAATCTTTAGTATTTTAGTATTTAAGTCCATTTACTATATAAGCTTATCTAATATAGGATTTTAAAAAATAAAATACAATACAAATATATCAGATAAAACTTGTCTTTTTACTCTTATTTTAAATTTAGCGAATCAATTCAATTGAATTTAAATTTTAATTTATTAAAACTGATTTCTTATGAACTCAGTATTTGAAAATTTTCTAACTCTTTTTTTAGAACTTATTTTTGTTAAACAATTTTCAATTCATTAATGATTTGATCTTCAATAAAGATTTTATCATATATTTTTTTTTCTTAAAACTAGAAAATCATTTTAATTGTTTCAAAAGAATAATAATATTATAATAAATATTCTATCTATATATATATCCACGTTGGTTAAGATTTAATTACTTTTTGTCGTCATAATTAGAGTAGATACTAACAAATGGTACAAATATGACTCATTTCATATCTCATAGGTTTCAGCAAATTGGCAAAACCTGGTAAACAGTGCTTACAAGTCTGATCGCCTTGCCTGCTTCCGGCTGATGGTTAGCTTCAAAAGTGCACACCTCGACTCGAAGAAGAAAAGGGCACCAAATGTCAGGGTTGTGTGGCAGCCGAGGTCGGCCTGCCTATCGATAGCCTCATTGGTTGAACTAAATGTAGACAAATCAACATGTCTTCCTCAAAATATTTTGCTCCAACTAAACTACCAAAACCAACGACAGCATGGCATGAACAAAATATATGAACCTGAAAACCCTTAACTTTTCGTAGCTGCAAGACCGACCGGGTCGATAATAACTAGGAATCAAATGGGGGTAACATATGCACTTACCTAGAGAAACAAGAACCACAGTAGATGAAATCCCTGCAAGTTCAAGCTACTCTCAACTCATTTCATGTAAGAAAGAGCCAAATTACATGAGCTAGACCAATCACTGAAATACGACGGGTTTATAACGTAAAAAAAACCGACACGACTGGATAACAAGATAGGTGAGACTTGGTTGCCCTGTCATAGTGTTACTGTACATGATCATCTCATCATATGAAAAGTACCAACCTCTGACCAGAATAAGGAACTATAATGACATTATGAGATCTTACTTTTCAAACAGAATGAGAAAAATTAGCAATAGCTAATAAGAAACCTGTTTCTTTCAAATCAATCGATACTTGCGATTTCTCTATGTAGGCCCTCTCGCTTGTTGTCCGAGTAAATTTGGTACTAAAAGCTTAGTTAATTTCACAAAGAAATGGAGCAGCCTAATTCTTTGGCAGCAACATGTAGAATATCGATTGGCAATCCGGTTACAAGTCGACTACGAGCTTCCCAGGTCAAACACTGTTCAAGGTCAGCTTTCCAGTTAATAGGTTCTGTATTGAAGTACTGATAAGATGGACCGTGGACACCATTTATGTTCTTCGGTTTAAATCTACAGATATCTGAACCTGTTTGCAAAATATCGCGAAGAACCAATGTACTCAAAGTACGAACATGTGCACTCGGGTGAGAAAGGCACCGAACCGTAGCTGGTAGACGACACTGTATGGACAAAATCATTTCGATCAACGTGTCGTTAATTGACAAGTGGCGTTATGGTTTCTGATTTCAGAGGCATAATAAATTTGACTGGTCTAAATGTCTTGTCCTGTTTCCTCAAATCAGAATGCATTTGAGAACACTTGAGAAGTGGAAAGATATTACCTTCAAAAGGTTGGCGAGACCATCGGCGATCGACAACCCAGATTCTCCCCACTCCAGCACTGGACGAACTGCTCGAGCTGTTGCTTCTAGGAGCTGTCCACATAAATAAGAAGTTAGCACCAGTAGATAGCTAAGTTCTTCCCTCCCTCAGCATCTCACTCATTTTTTCTTCCTAAAAGACTAGATTACTTTCACTTTTTAAACTCTCTCTAGAAGCCTATGTTAAGTCAAGAAACTTTTAAGGTCAGATTTTAATATCACCTCCAGTTGGGGCAAAGTGCAAGCTTTTCCATCTACCAGCAATCCATCTGTAGCACGTAAAAGAAGGTCGGATGCGCTTGCTAAAGTTACTAATGATTCCGGTGTATCATGGTTTCTCATGAGTTCAACAATCAATTTGATGATCCGCTGGTTGATCCTCCACATCTTCTGCCCTTGATTATCATCTTTAGCAATCCAAGGCTGGAATTCTCTATCAGCCTGCAATCCAAGAAAGCAAGAGAAGTACTTATAATAGATGAAGCAATCAACAGAGATAAAGCCACTTCAAGCACCATCTTGATTAGACCTCCTCAAATACGAAAAATATTTTAAGAAATCTTTTGTCTCTAGACACACATCTTTGGCTACATGGAAAATGGCATTCATCATCAGTATGCAATTTCTATAAATTAATGAAATTAACGTATTTATTTACCAAGTTAAGAACAGGAATCAAGAAAGTTTTAATGAAAAGAAAATAAAATAAATTGAAATAACGAGCAGGTTGAATAGAAAATAGACCTGGAGCACAACAGCTGCAGCTGCTTTTGCCGGGGATGCAGATACAACATTGCATAGTGCATCAACTACCTATAAAATTAAAGCAAGATCAAAATAAACAGTTGACTATAATTTATGCATTAAAAAATATCATTTAATGTGGAGGGGAGATGAATCTTTTTTCTCTAAGTGCCATTAAATGTCTAGTTTATGAGTGGTTTTCATATAATAATTTAATGTTTGGTTTTACACTTCAAAATACATTTTTCATACAACAAAAAAATAATTTTGAATGATTAAAGACATCATTGCCTATGCTGGTATAAGTTGAAGAAAGATTCTTCTGCCTTGTGATCTCTCAATACTTAAACCAGAAATATAATGGGCAGAAAGAAGGCAACAGTTAGCTTACCTGTTTCCATCCCTGTTGGGCAGACGTGCCCTCTGCACTTGGTTGAGTTTCGGGTGTGGCGATTAACTTGTGCCATAGAAGTGAAACAACAGAGAAGCATAACTCTTGCTTCTCTGCTAACACTGATCGCAAAAGAATTTGTGCACATCCATTGAATCCTATGTGCCTATCAATTGTGAGAAAATTTGCCAGTTCAGAAGCATCTAACTGGAAACTCGCTATACGTTTGCCCAACGTATTTTCCAAGTCAATATTTGAATCTGATGATCTTTCAAATGAAAGTTTCGCTGTAACATGGCATGGCTCTTCACATTTAGGGATAGACTGCTGACCAGTCTCACAGTAAACGTGATCATCTAGTTGAGTTGGCTTTTGGCCTGCTGAAGATACGCGAGAGTATTCAGAAATTGGTGCAGACACCAAATGCACTTCTAATGGCTCAGCCCTATTAACAATAGATGCAACAGCCTTGCTGTGAATATCAATGAGGTTGTACAGCGATGATGCCCGGGTGTAAATTTCTTTGTCCCACTTGCACCGCATCAAAACAGAGAGGGCATGCATGCAAGCTCTTGACCGTCGAAATAGTTCTGAAACATGAGCAGCAACCATAGCTGCAGCGACTATTTCATTTGAACTGTAGCTCCAGGACGTTCCTAGAGATGAAGGCTTTGGAGAGAAAAGAGCCTCCAAAATTGATAAGATTCTATGAGTATGGCGAATTGCTGAGTCAATGCTACTTTGAAGTTCAAAAGAAGATCCATTTATTTTGACCAACTTGGCAACGTCTTGCAAGCCTTTAAAACGCAAGTGCTTCCTTCCCCGTGACATCAATGGAAACAGCTGCAATTCACAAGATAGAGCACAAACAGCTGCAAGAACATAAGAATCAAAAGCTGATACAGCTCCTTGTTTATTCATCCTACTTTTTGTTTCTCTTCTTTCCCTGGAAGTGTCTTGATTTTGCTCGAGCCTTTCTTCCTGAAAATTACCACTATCACTTCTTCTTTTCTTTCTCCCGTTTGACTGAGCTTCATGACTAACACAAACGGTTAACACAACAAAAAGTAGGCGTGAAGCAAGCTCTTCAGAAGCACACGATTCTAAGAAAAGAGAGTGAACCATCATTCGAAGCTCAGATATAGAAAGGTTTTTAGAGGCGGATCCAATTCCAGAAAGATATTTGAGTTTCCTTGTACGCTCTGTTGAAGACTCGGATGGAAATGCTCTTTGAAGAATTGCTTCTACAGTTGCGACAAATATCTTCATCAAACATGCTTCGGATGGACTACCACGAGGAAGATATTCAAGGACTTTAAGAAGTGGTATGTACAAATTCCATGATAATAAGGGTGGTTGTAGTGGTGTTGCAACAACAATTTCTGGAAGATCAACTGCAGAAGAACTTAACGGAATCAAGCCATAAGCAGCTTCCCAAATGGTACAGATTCTCCATTCAACTTCCAGGCCATGGGCACAAAGCATGGATGCAATCCCTTGGGCAGTCGCTTCAATCGTTGCTTCTGCTGCTGGCACTTCTATCTGGCATAAACCAACATGGCTTGAATGTTAGATAATATAGTTGTAACACAAGAACATTCATAACATCCTAGGTTATATTTTTGTGTAAGTACAGCCAGCCCTTTAGGGTTGATTAATAGGTACCTGTCTCTGGTAGGATGATATATAATCGCCTACTGGTTCATGTTGAATTTCAGCTCCCTCAACTTGCCTCAAAGGAGGAAAAAGCAATGCAGGCTGGGAGAGTATGCGGAAAAGTAATGCTGCTGCTGCATCAGCAGCAATGCCCACTCGCATTGACATTGCAGTTCCTATCGCACGCAAGAAATGCAAATGCATCCAGTTTCTAGGTAGCTGCAGGAAAAATCCAGTAAGAATATTGATGAATCAGAAACATGACCATTTTATTAGCCACTGTATCGTATTTTATCCATAAAAAATGAGTTAAAAAAGAAAATAATATATACGTATGGGAGATTCGTTAACCAATCAATTAACAGCATATAATCTTTCCATCTACAGGAGACAATTCCTGGAATTCAGTAATTCTGTATACCTGTTTACCAACTATGCAAGCATGGGAGACGAACCATATCTATACCACTTCAACATTTAAATCTTTTTCTTGTGAGGAACAAACCCTGCAGTTGGGTTCAATGCAGTTATGGATGGGCACCATATTTTTTTAATAAAATTAGTTATTATGTGCTTAATTACATTTGCCTAATCTAAGACTATAGGAAGTCTGCAAATTTAAGCACAAGACAATAATGTTGTTTTATGTAGAAGTTCACAACATTCTTGGATAACCTGTTTTTTTTTCCCCATCCAACATTACTTCCGTCCAAAATTTGTGAGCGAAGAATACATGAAGCAGAACTTCAAGAAAGAGAGTAGCAGTGTTATTTTTCTCAATTAGTTTGTGTCTGTGATAACGATTTTCAATGATCATTCAATACTGAAACTAAAAGGGAGAGGAAATTATGTCAAGAAAAATAACAACACGATCGCTAAAACTAGCTTACTCTTATTCCAGATGCGTAGTCCTCAGCAGCCCGAAGGAGTTCTACAAGCTGAACAGCTGCATCAAGTGCATCAGGAGCCCATGAAGGAGGTGCTTCTAAAAGCCCCAGAAGAAGTCTTTGAGTTGCACTTGGAGTAGCAATAGCATAATACCTACGTAAAGAATATATGAGTATCCATTGAGGCTAAGTTGAAAAGATTCAAAAGCTTCTTCATTTTCTTTATTTTGAATTAGAATTCGACCTGTGAAATAAACGCGCATAAGGCTCCAAAGCAGGTAGCCCAGCAACTAGATGCTCATCCAAAGCTGTAGTTGGCGGAGGAAGCAAAAGTGCAGGTACAGCTGCTGCTGTTAAAGTGGCAGTCTCATAACGAGCAACTTCTTCATCACATACACTTAATATAACGCCAGCGCCATTAGCAACAGCCCACCTTGGGGTTGATGGTACAAGTTGCGGATGCTTTCCAGACCCACGAGATGTAGCTAAGAGAAAAAAAAAAAGGAAAAAAGATAGCATTCTAAAGCCCTTCTCTCAATATGGAATATTAGCCAATGTTTACATGTTAAATTTATCAGACATTGATGGAAAAAAGGGTAACATCATTAAATAAAAAAAGGGTAATGAACAAACCAGTTGTAGGCGGCTTTAGTTCTCCGGCAGCATATTTACCCATAACACCACTACACCTGTCGAACAGAAAACCATAGTAAGATCATGTGAAATAATCCATCAGAAAGTAAGACCAATATGATCGTGTTTATAGCATCAATTGACTTCAACAGTTAAGACAGTAATTCTTTTCTTCCAAATAGAATCAAACTCTTTTGAACTAGACATAAGTAACCATGAGAACACGAATCAAATGTGACCCTATAATTTAGACCATCCAAATAAATATGGATTCAAAATTGGTTTCCAGAGTACTCTATTAACGTTGATGTAAATAGTAAAACAGATAACATAACCACTTACCAACGGAAGTAGTCGCTTCTAATGCCTAGAGGTGCCGCAAGCAGTATGTCAGTAATCCATGGGGATAGAGGCCTTAAGGGCTTCCTATCCTGATTCAAAGGTGTCTGGCTGGGTGGCACATTACTTGAGTCACTACTTGTTGCATGGTTGTCACAACCACTTCTTTCTCCTTCCATATTCTGTTGTTCCGTCTTATATATGGGACGATTATAATGAGTCAAAATTCTCAATATCTCACCACATGCCATAGCCCACTGTTCAGAATAATCATTCTGAAGAAAACAGCATATATGAGCCACCACACAACTTTGAATCTATCCCAAGCTCAAAAGAGAGATAACGTCGGAGGTTCTCATTTAAACTTACCTCTGTATCGGGGCAAAATAAGGATATAAAAGACGAAAAGGGAGAACCGCTCTTGCAGTACGCCACCGTACCGTCAATAATACAAGAAATAATTGGAAGAATAACAGCATGCCCATGTTCCGGATGATGAAGAACAAAAGTTGCTGGACATTGTTTTCAACGATAAAAGGCAATTATTTAGTACTCACTCATAGACGTATAATGGCAATGAAATGATCAACAAACGACTAATGATAAGGCAGGTTGGTCCTTACCTAAAACATCATCAATAAGGCGCTTTTCCTTCCATGGATAGTGGCTACGGATTAACTGCAGCAAGAGTGCACATCAATAAGCTAAACTCATAGAAACTAGATCCACATAACATAGGATTTCTCCTCCATGTCAGTATGATTAGAGTGAATTTCTCTCAAATGAAACATTGGTGTAGAAATAAGTGCGAGAAAAACCTCTGCAATATCCTCTGGAAATTGTTCTGATGTGAACTGACCCAAGCACTCGACATAAGTAGTGATTTCAGCCTGAATGCCAGGATGTAAGAGAGCACGTGTAAGTTGCCGTCGTGATGAAAGTAAATATAATTGATTCATGGGAAAGTTGAGTGATATCTTAAAGCATTCGACATGTAATTTACAGATTAACAATAACGTAAATTTGGTATAGTATATAAAAGATATTTTTGTTGTTTCTTACATTTTTCTTTGAGAAGATACTGAAATATGAAAAAAAATGACTGTGGTTCATAATCATTAGTGTTTCTAGGGATAGATACAAGTATGCGAAAATATATTATAGAGAGAGATGCTTATGGAAAAGTAAAATATATGAACAGAGCAGATAATTATCCAATCTGTGCATATTCCAAGATCTAACATATTTTCCCAGGTTTAAACAAACAAAAACTAACGAGGAGGCAATATAATTTACATAATCTTGAAAAATTGAAGGATTCAATAGAATTAGAAGGAGACACGGAAAACTGGCTCACCTTTCTTTGTTGCTCATCTCGAGGCGGAGACCAAAACAAGGACGAAAACTGGAGACGATCTATCCACCTTTCAGATGAACTAGCCATCATATAGAACAAAACAGAGTCTACTTCTCAAGTATTCACTGGGAGCAGCCTACAATTTCGCCAGTTTCTCATTTACCATCCAAAAGATGGTCCCTCAAGCTTTAGCATCCAAAACACCGCTACCAGTCAAGAATCAAAATATCGAAACTCAACATCCCAAATCGGCACTCGATTTCGATTAGCAAATTTGAAACAAAAAAAAACTGAAAATCAAGGCAACGGAGGCAGCTCCGTCAAAGAAATTTTACGAGTATGACTGGCTCAGAACGTTCGATTTCGCTCCAGAGCTACTAAAAGTCTCCAAAGTTACAAGAAACCACGCAAACCTGGTTTCTGTAGAGATAAAGCCAAATAATCAGAGAATACATCATGAGATCAAACATACTAAAAATAAGAACCGAATACCCCAAAATTCATCTGTATGAACCGAAATAGCCCAAAACTTACGAAAAATAAACCAGTAAACACACATTTATAATAATAACCAAAGATTCTCACAAAACCTTCAGATGAATTCTATTTCAACGGAGAACGTCATGTAAAACCACGCAGAAAAATGAACCACACAGTGTGAGAGATACATCACGTAAAACTCAACCGGATGAACATGAAGAACACAAAAGAAAAAAAGAACTAATCAGAAAGAGAAACAATATAGAATAGAGCAGAAACCTGGACGTTTTCAGTAGAACAAGCGGCTGACTAAGAAACTCCGATGGATGAGGAAGCAAAAACTACAGCAATAACTGAGATTATGATTCTACAACAAGAACAAGAAAAAAAAAAAAATTATTGCAGCGAATTTTTCTGAATTATTTTCAGCGGTTGAGTTTTGGTTCGAGAGGAGAGAGAGAGAGAGAGAGAGAGGAGGAGGAAGATATGACAGATCTTTAGCAGGGCTCTAGGCTTAAGTTGGCTGCTTACGTGGCACTGATATTTTCCTCTCGCCTTGGGGACTAATCGTCGTGTCGCGTGATGCCCATTGTAAGGAACCATACATGCCCATCCATGCCCATGTGGGTATTTTTTTTTTTTTTTTTTTGTGAAGTTGGTTTTAAATATTATAATTACTATATAATCAAATTTTCATAAATAATATTATATATGGATTATTGGATTTTTATTGAGATATCAACGAAGCACCAATGTGTACATCTATTTATACGTGAACCGTTGATTTAAATGAACGATATCCGTGGGATGTAGAACTGTCCAAAAATTAAAATTTTAAATTATATTTTTTCGTTCTACTAAATAATTTATAATATTTTAGAGAAATTTTTTTTGGTAGCTAAACCTTTTATGGTTATTTTTTTTTATATATATATAGTTTGTTTATCTATGATTTTGAAGCAAATTATGTTATATATTCTAATTGAAATTAAATTAAAAAATATATATAATTTAAAAATTATATTATTATTTTATTTTTATAACATTCACTACCAAAACAAAATTCCAGTATCATTCAAGTTATTTATTATTATATAAAATTTAATATTTTATATCATTATTCTACAAATTTAAAGTAATTTACTTAACGTTAATATTTAAAATATTAATGTCGACAAAAATATTGAAATCCAAATTTTATATAAATATTAATAGAGATATGGATAATATGTCAGATGTCACTAAATAATTGGGAGGGAAAATATAAAATATAAAATTCAAATAAATAAATAAATATTTACACTTTTTTTATTGGTTGAATACTTATTAGCTAGAAAATTTGAAAGATGTGAAAAATGAATATATATATATTTGTCTTTGTCCTGCCTTTATGTCACTAAACCTTTATTTATCACAATTTGTGAAAAATAAAATAAAAATGAGGGTATAATTCATAATTATGGATTATTGCATTTAGCACGTTAAATTAAGAAGAGATATTAAATTGTAAATTTAATTTTAGTTTCGTTCTTATTTTTAAACATTAAAAAAAAATTAAACTTTTAATTTCCTTCATAAATAATTTTAATATTTACAAAAAAAAAAATAGATAAATTTATTTGACATTTTTTAAATTTTAATAACTAAAAAAATAAAATAAATTCCCTCCTGATTTAGGTTTGGAGGCAACAAATCCACGAAGGAGATAGAAGGCATGGCCAATGGTCGGTGGAAAAGATATCAACGTGCTCCACAGTTTTCGTGACACGTGGCAGATGACGGGCAGGCAAGATACGCGGTCAGAGCCCAAAAATATCTTCGCCTAGTAGACACCTGACCTCGCCACTAGCACAAAGCATCTCTAGATATTTTGTTCTTAGTGGGTCCCGCAAGAGCAACGGCCAATTGGAGTGCAGCTCGAGATATGGACAGAATACGGATCTTTCAACTTCCCCTTGCCTTCTGACGTGGCCTATTACGATGTGAGGAATTTATCTCTCGTCGACGTCTCGATTTCCTTTACTGGCCACTGGATCCGTGTGGGTCCCACTGTTCTAATAGTGGTCCCCTGCAGTCCTATGTATGCATGTATTAGGAACATGCATGCCATGTTATGGCCAGGCGATGCGGACTACCATTCATACCTGTTTTATTTTTTTTTCTTTTTTAATAAACTTTATTGTTATCATTTATTCCACAAAATTAGGGTGAAATTTAGAAGTTTTTATGGTTTGGTCTAATATGATTTTAATAAATTTTACGAATTATTGTAAAACAACACTTTGTTTGCTTAAAAAAAAATCACTTATTTTCTTATAATTTTACATTGCCTTAAACTTTAATATATTCAATTAACATATAAATAAAATAAGAGGCATTAATACAAGACATATATTTATGGACTCTAAATTAAAAATTTTCAATTTACGAGAACTAAATTGAAAAATATTCAAAATATATAGATTCATTTAAAGATTAATTTTAAAATTGTGATAAAATTATAAAGTCTATAAATTATTTTATTGGTAAACTATAAATGTAAAAATGTCGGGTAAATTATTTAATTTAAATTTAGTATATATTCATAAACTATTTTTTTTATATATATAAAAAGGTTTATGTGTAATAAGATTTCAAAATTTTTAATTATGTCTTTTGTGAGTTTTAAAAAAATAACAAATAGATTAAAAAAATAAAAAAAAAAATCATCCCACAAACTTGAAAACACAAATGGAAAGCTTAAAAGATACTTTAAAACTTATTTGATTTGAAATTTAAAATTTAATATCTAATTAAACAATAAGGCTATAAGATTAAATAATCACAAAAACAAAACATTTGTTATATTAAACTAAGAGCAAATCATTATGCTAAAATTTGCCCGTATGATAATAAAAAATAACAATGATAATGATAATTGATATGTTGATTAAATAAAAATAAATATTGAATACTTTTTTATTTTTATGAATATTAATTTTATTGCCCATTATTAGTTTAAAATTATAATTTATCTAACTTTGAAATAGTAATAATAAAAACAAAAAAGATGATATACTTGACTATATTAATTTTCTTTGGATATTAAATTTAAAGGACTATATATGTGTGTGTAAATGTCTCAAATAACTTATATATTTGTGTGAATTTTTTATATAAATTCATGTGGTTATTGGTCGATTATTCCTGTCCCCACCTAATAAGTTTATCAAAATTATTTTATTAAATAATAAATTATAAATTCGAACTGTTTTTCTATTTAATTTTTTTGATTTATAACAATAATAAACGGGTGATTATAATGTCATCTTTAATATAATATACTCTAACTTATTTACCGATTACAGAAGTGTATATAAACTTTGTTTTGGTTTAATTTATTAAATTCTTTTAAAATTACATATGTTTTCATATTATTTATTTTTAGATTTTTTTAATAATTACCACTATTTTTCATAATTTATATTATATCTATTAATTTTTTTACGTATAATAAAATTTCTCACATATTTTCAATTCAATATAAAAGGAGATCTATGAAAATTAAGTTAGATGAATGTAAATAATTTTCTTAAAAAACTATCACATTTAAAAATAAGAAAAACGTGCAATTTTTTTTAAAAGGGTTCAGCAATTTTGTACAAAATATGTAAACTAAATACCAAAAAATGAAATAAAATAAAATAAAATAAAAGGACCTGGCGCGTGGGTACAACGGGAGAAAAGGGCCCAAGCCAAACCATTACGTTCCCGAAGGTTGAAGTGGTCAGACGATACGATTGGTGACTCACTGTCGAAACGTGTCGTGATCTGAGATGAACACGTTGAGCCATTCGGTGTCTGTGACGGTGACCTATGAATTGTCGCACTCAAGAGAGATGGAAAAGGCTGGAAGGTACGAGATAAGTAAAGCGCCCGAATAATGCCGGACCTCGTTTGGTTTCCTTTCCTATAAACTGCCAAGTGCTAAGAGCCAAACAAGACGCTAATTTTTGTCGCGTAATTAAATAAAGTAAACATTTATTTCTTTTTTTCCTTTGGATGTTTGCCTCAATTTTGGATCACGTGGAGTTTTCCCTTTTAATCACGTGGGAACGAAAATTGAGCCAAATTTTCGAGGGATGTATGAATACTAATTAAAATCGTGACTAAATTATCAAATATATATATATTTTTTAAATAGTAATTTTAATAATCTGTTAAAATGTTTGATAAAAAGTCAACATAATAGCAACCTTGTTGATGTTCATTTGTTTTGGTTTGGCAAATTTTGGTCAAATTGTAGGTGTATAATTTATTATCAATAGTACTGAGTAGTGAGTGTGAGTATAAATTTATTTATTTTTTGTACGTGAGATTTAGATAATTATTTTTGTACGAAACAACTGAAAAATTGCGAGAGTCGGAGAAGTTGAGTTGTATGAGAACTCGTGTATGCATTCATGGATCTAGTGAAGTTATTACTATTGGGTTGTCGTGGAGACTAGGTGCAAACCAAACCGAGTTACTAATTGCTGTCTCGTTTTACTTTTATGTAATTGTTTACGGTATGTTTGCATTAATTTAATTTGTTTATTTATATCTAATCGATAAACTGGTGCATGAATTGTTACAGCATATTTTGAGATATTTGTAGTCTAATTATGAGGGAAAATAATTATTCTCGATCTGCTTTTGTAAATATGGATAAATTAGCCAAAAACTACATTAAAAAAAAAAATACTAACTCTTAACAGTGTTACGATATTATTCACTTTGAACATAAACTCTAACTTTACTTTAGGTCTCTCTAGAATACCTCATATCAATGGAGATAATATTTATTGATTATAAATACATGATTATTTCCTAAATTAGCAGATAATTTATGTCTTATTAAATAAATAAATTTAGATTTGTTTCGAAAACTACGATTGGAAACGTTTATATTAAAACTATGTATTTTTTTCAAATTGAAATTTGGACGAGAGGAATGAAATTAAAATAATAATGATTTATTTTTGAAAATTCTACAATTTTAATTTTAATTTAGTTATTAATTTTTTTTTTCAAGTAGATAAAAATAATATTTTACGAAAATTTAATTATGATTAATTAGAAATATAAATCAACATTCGATTTTAAAGCAAATACGCCCTTAGTATAAATAGATGCAAATTTAAAAGCTAAAACATATCTTCTCTTTTTTCCTTTGAGAATTATTTTTGCTTCGTTAACGAGACGATGGACCGTGAAGCCAGTCCAGCAATCTGAAAAACCGAAGAGTAGCTCTCTATCTTAATTTGAGTTGGATTTGGCGCGCCCAGTCTCCGCTCTCCGAAAGCGGCAGCCAGAATGAGAGATTCTCCAGGTAATTTTCGACGGCATCCTCTTCTTCGATCTCTCTTCTTGTTTGATCTCAGTATCTTCTTTCTTGCTTTAAGAAATTGTGACGTTCATTAGCTACTCGTTATTGGTGGAAGCAAACGAGCAGACATTGATTCTCGTCGTTCTCTGTCTCCTAGCAGGAATTTCACTACAGCAATTCATATTTGCTTACTTTTCACTCTCATTCCTGTATTGATTTATCCATTTGGTGTTGTCGATGTCGTAACGAGATAGTATCGGTGGGGAGATTATTCTTCACTTCAATTTGTATCGAACCGTCAATTATCTAAAAGTTTAACGCGTTGTTGTTGTTGTTGTTGTTTTTTTTTGTGAATTTTCCTTGGCATGAATAGGATGTATTCTTAATGTTTTTCTGGAACAATTTTGATGAACTTGAATTTCGTGGTTGCTTAAAGAATGTAGACGACGAAATTAGCCGTGGAGTAGTGTAGTCAGTGTAGCACTGTTTAAGAAAGCGGTGTAGAATTACTTTGTTATCTTTTGATAGGAATAGTACGACGTGAAGGAACTTCTACTTTACGGTAATATTGAAACGTAAAATTTCTTCCACGAACTCGGAATTCCTTGTTAAAGGTTCTTTTACTGATTCGTATATTTCAGTTTGGATCTCATTAGTTTCTCAGTTATTTCGGATTAGTCAACTGAGATTCAGACTCCTTCCTGCTGCATATCGTCAATTTTGGCTTGATTCTCGTCCATAGCTAAATTATTAATAATGCTCGTTAAAACTTCGAGACTTCTTGCTGCAGTTTCGTTGCTTCTGTTACTTAAAATGAGATTCAGAAGTCCATGCACTCTGTTGCTTTACCCGATCTAATCATGTCAGAACTTGTAGCTGATTTTGTATTTCGAACTAACTACTCGCCTGTGAGTAAATTCAATAATTTTTCAGCTTCGAAACTGGAAGCTTTGTAGACTTTTTGTTTTCATACGACATTCATCTCTTTAAAGCTCCTACATTTTATCTAACTTTTGTATTATTTCCATTTAAATTCATCCTACTTTTGGTTCTGTCTGTAATGAAGAAATGATTTATTCTACAGATGTTTTGGTACACAAGATGAATGACGCTAATAATAAGGCCATCAAGGTTTCTGCAACATTTAATGTCGGAGAGAATAAGGAGTTTGATTTTATACGTACCTTGTATGGTAGGTATTATTTTTTGAGACTTTTAGCTGATATTTTGGTAAATGATATAATATTCTTTAAGTAGTTCAGCTAAACTTAGGTTGATAGTATGAAGGCATTATTCATTTCAAACCCCTTGAAACACTATCTATGTGATGCAAATGACTATTGAATCATCATCATTTTATGCCCTTTGGTCTTCAAGGCTTCTAAAAGTTTGTTCCGTCTACCACATTATCTCATACAACCACTAACAGCTTAAATAACATTATATTGATCCTTTCTAATATATTCGTTTGCAAATGTTGTTTGTTGCCAAAGATCTTGTTTTTCATGCTTGAAGTTTACAAAGAGTGTTCCAATTTTATAGGATCTATGTTTGCCTTTGTTATGGGCTTTTGCAGAAGGTGCTATAGCTGGAGGTGCTGCTGGTCTCGTTGTAGAAGCTGCTCTATATCCAATTGATACCATAAAAACTCGTCTACAGGTAGCCTTATATGCGGGGGTTACTTCCAGTTGGACTGTGAATATATCTTTTAGGCTCCTCTAGAACTTCCGAGCCTCAAATTTTTGGTCTCTACTGTTGTTCTAATTATTTCGTTCGCTTAAAATTTTCATGCTGTGCTCTTATTTCGTCTATTCAAGCGCTCTGTTTCTTGGAGACTTATTTTTATTTTTATTTTTATTTTATCTCAACCGAAACTATTTGTCCTGGAATGATTCACCATACTCTCTACAATGGTATTTCTGAAGCATTTTATTCCATTGCTCAAGTCATCATCCATGCCTGTCTGCTTATTTGATTATCTTATGCTCACTGAACCAACAATAGGGTTCTTCCTGCTTTGTTTAGTCATATATTGGCTTTTGAATGTGTAGGACCTGCAGATTTCTAAATTATACTAAAATGATTTTGATAGGCCGTTCGTGGAGGAGGGAAAATTGTACTCAAAGGACTTTATTCTGGATTGGCTGCAAATCTTGTTGGGATGTTACCGTGAGTGTACCTAACTCCCGATATTTTTCATCTTCTCATCCGCTAGAATATTGGATAATGCAACTTTAGGGCTCAATTTTGGACTGGACATAAGTATTTCTCAAATATGATTTTGAATACAAAAGTTTGCGATATGAGAAACTGAAAAATTCATTAGTTTGTATGAAAGACGAGAATGTTTCGTGTTTCAATGTCTTCTTTTTAACCTGATTTTCTTGTTTTTTTTTTCCACAAACACCTTTAAATAATCTTTAATTTATTATTCTTCTGTTGATATTATGGCCTGTAATGGCTATGCTTTTCAGCCATTTGAGTGAAAACCATTTTTTTTAAAACATCTCTTGTTGCTTTCAGAATTTCTCACTGTGGAGCATTTTTTTGCTTAGTGTCCTATCTGTACTGAGTCGCTTACGGTTATAGTTCACCATTAGTTTATTCAAAGAGTTGTGTTAAAATTGTGAGAGTTGGTTCATAAATGCAGCAGTTATTCGTATTTCTCATCATATGACGTCTATGCTAAATGTTTGATAATTTCACTATTATCAGTGCCACTGCCATGTTTGTTGGTGTATATGAACCTACCAAACAGAAATTGCTGATATCTCTCCCTGAAAACCTCAATGCTTTAGCTCATTTGGTAAGATTTATCAACCAACCATGTTTCACCTCACATATCCATCGAGTTTGGCAGGTGTTCCACTTTGGGTATTTTACCACTGCAAAAAAAAAAAAAAAAAAAAAAAAAAAAAAAAAAAAAAAAAAAAAAAAAAAAAAAAAAAA
>NW_019272028.1:2902413-2906008 GCF_002738345.1 Cucurbita maxima | reverse complement strand
AAAAAAAAAAAAAAAAAAAAAAAAAAAAAAAAAAAAAAAAAAAAAAAAAACCGTCAGTTGCATGAGGTTTTGTTTTCAAGATATTTTAGAGTAAACTATTGCATCAGAATGTTGGATAGAGCTCTTTATTTGTTAATTTAGGTGTTCAAGCTACGTACAGACTGCAGGTTTCATAGGAGGCATGGCTTCTTCGCTCATCCGCGTGCCAACAGAGGTAGTTATGCTTAGCTGATCTATTACAGTACTCCTTCCATTCCTGCTGAGCTTGTTATTTGTTCATCGTCTCCAGGTAGTTAAGCAAAGGATGCAGACTAGCCACTTTGCTTCTGCATCGAATGCTGTCCACGTTATTGTTTCAAGGGAAGGTTTTAGAGGTCTTTATGCGGTAAAAATACATTCATTTTGTTACTAACATTTTGATTTATACTGAGTGTTTGTAATGTCATTCTATTTTTATTTATACTGAGTGTTCATAATGTCATTCTTCAATGTATATCTTGCCAATTGACTGCATAAAAGATGTCTAATTTTCTTGAGATTAAATATCGATTGTTAAATACTTGAACACATTTTCCTGTTTCTTTGTTTGATTTTTCAGGGGTATGGATCTTTCTTATTGCGAGATTTGCCATTTGATGCCATTCAGTTCTGCATTTACGAACAACTTAGGATAGGGTACAAGCTAGCGGTAAGTTCACGTATGGATTACAAGTACTTAATGTAGAGTTGTTTTCTTTTCGTTCTTCCAGGCGGTAAAGTTTTCTTTGTGTTCTTCAACATTCCACTAAAGAAGTTCAGAGTACTGGGCTATTTGAAGAATGCCGTCAACCAATATTGACTTCTACTTTTCCATCCCTTGTTTATGCCAAGTTGAGCTCTTAACCTTTCATGATCGATATACAATTTTTCTAATGGTGAATGAATGGAATACACACCTGAATGCAGGCGCAAAGAGATCCAGATGATCCTGAGACTGCTATAATTGGTGCTTTCGCTGGTATATAATCGAATGACACTATTTCTTCTTTGGTTCAAAGTGTTTCCTTGAGAGTTCCGGAGAAAATATGCTTAAACTCCACTACCTTCTTAACCCGAAGTTAATTTTAAAATTAGTCTCTATTGTTAGTTTATGTATGATATATTTTAACCCTCTTAAGAGGTAGTATATGATTTCATTTTGTTGAATATGCAAGCTTATGATATTCTTCCCAACAATTTTTATCTTGTGTAGGTGCTATTAGTGGGGCCGTAACCACTCCTCTTGACGTGATAAAAACCAGATTAATGGTTCAGGTATTGATCCATGAGCTGTTCCAACTTTTTGTTTGGGAGAAAACCAACTCAAGTGTTGACCCACTTTTCTTAACTTTTGATGTTACGCAGGGATCAAATAGCCAGTACCAAGGTATTCATGATTGTTGTAGGACTATAATGAGGGAAGAAGGAGCACGTGCCTTTTTAAAGGTTTGTTCGTTCTTCAGACCTACTGATAGGAAGGGAATTATTGTTTTCAAATTATAGATAAAGCTAAATTTTTTAAACTATTTAATCGGTTCCATTTAGATGTCACTATTGGTGTACGGCCCTACTGGTCTACGTAGGAGAGGCACATGAAAAAAAATTATTTGGGAAGGCTTAAAAGATGACTAACAATTTATTTGAGCGTAAGTGAGAACTAGAAACCTAGATTTCGAATTTGTATTAAATAGATTAATATTGGTAGATAGATTTAAAAGGATGGAATAGTGAATGATTATGTGAGATCCCACCTCGGTTGGGGAGGAGATCGAAACACCCTTTATAAGAGTGTGCAAACCTCTCCCTAGCAGACGAGTTTTAAAAACTTTGAGGGAAAGTCAAAAAGGACAATATGTGACAAATGGTATCAAAGCCAAACACCAGGTGAGAACGCTGAGCCTTGAAGGGGGTGGACACGAACACGACTCTCTACAATGGTATGATATTGTCCACTTTGAGCATAAGCTCTCATGGCTTTGCTTTGGGCTTCCCCAAAAGGCCTCATTTCAATGGATAGTGTATTCTTAGATTATAAACTCATGATCATTCCCTAAATTAACCAACGTGGGACACTTTCATCTAACACACTTTCATCTAACACCTCCCCTCGAACAAATTACGAGTCTTAGTCATTTTTGACTGCCTTCGAGGAGGCTTGACTCCTTTTTTCTTTTTAGAGTCCTTTGTTCGACATTCAAGGATTTGCCAATCTATTGACACTGCTAAGTTTAGAGCATGACTCTGATACCATGTTAGACGAACACGACTCTCCACAAATGGTATAATATTGTCTACTTTGACCATAAGCTCTCATGGCTTTGCTTTGGGCTTCCCCAAAAGGCCTTATTCCAATGGAGAGTGTATTCTTAGATTATAAACTCATGACTATTCCTTAAATTAACCAATGTAGGACACTTTCATCTAACAACAAAGACGCTGGGCCCAAAGGGGGTGGATTGTGAGATCTCACATCGGTTGGGGAGGAGAACGAAACACCTTTTATAAGAGCTTAGAAACCTCTTAAGTATACGCGTTTTAAAAATCTTGAGAGAAAGTCTAAAAGCAAAAGCCTAAAGAAGCAATATCTGCGTTCTTGAACTATAAGTAGACATTTTAAGAAGATGTGATATCAATTAATAACATGTTATTTCTAACTCCCGTGAGGCAATATTGGTAGATAGATTTTGAACTTGTTTTGAACCATTTTTAGGAAGCAACTAGATTGCAGAAGCCTTATAGAATAAATTTTTCATGCAGCTCTATGACTAAATGAACCATAAATTATGACACACTATTCTATTCTTTGTTGCAGGGGATAGGGCCAAGGGTGCTGTGGATAGGGTTAGGAGGCGCTATATTTTTTGGCGTTCTTGAAAAGACAAAGCAAATGCTTACTAATAAGAGGCGTCCACCGCCTGAGAAAACCTTCGAGCCGCAATAATGAGGTTCACCTTCTATTTCGTCTTTAAATTTTAAGAAGCACTGCACGGCTCAACTTCCTAATTTTATTTGTTAGACTAAATAAAAATAGTTTGATTTGTTTGCCTGTCATAATTTTCATTGCCAGCACCGAAACATGGGCCAGGTATCTCTCTAAACTTTCCTATTAAATTATAAGTTTAGTTAAATTATATTTATTTAGTCCAGTATCTAACATAATAAATGATTTTAAATTTATGTCTAATAGATTTTTAATAAATTAAAAATTATTTAATCAATTAAGAAGTTAATGTCCGGTGAAATCTCAAAATTTAATTTTGTATTTAATATATTCGTAAATCATAAAAAGAGTTGAGAGGCTAAATTCTAAATTTATAATTATTAATATAAAATTGAAATTTCACTAAGCACAATATCTTGTGAAAGAGGAAACATTTTTACCCTTCGAAAGATTGAATTCATTGGAAGAGGGACTAAGCACTTAGCTTTCTAACGGCCCCTGACAAACTTTTAAAAATCTTTTTTTTTTCTTTCTCCAAACTTTAAAATATTTTTGTTTGCATTTTAGATGTCTGAGTTTTTTTTTTTTTTTTTTTTTTTTTTTTTTTTTTTTTTTTTTTTTTTTTTTTTTTTTTTT
>NW_019272028.1:2885863-2901656 GCF_002738345.1 Cucurbita maxima | reverse complement strand
TTTTTTTTTTTTTTTTTTTTTTTTTTTTTTTTTTTTTAAATTATTCATTCTTAAAATTTTTAATATTTAATTACTCTGAACATGCTTTAACTATTTAAATAACGCTAATGATTCATTTCAAAATTTTTAAACATGTCCTTCCTTACTTAGATTGGCTAAGATAGTCGCTAATATTAGATTAAAAATATAAATGATTATTTTTTCTAAAGTTCATAAATTAAATAGATTAATTACAAATTTGGTTCTCGTATTGAAAAAAATTAGAATTTAATCCATAGTTTTAAAAGTAATTTAACTTTCGATGTTTGCAGAAAACTTGAAGCATGTAACAGATTCCATTACCCAAAATTTAGACACCCTCAAAAAGGCAAAGGAGATTAGAATGAATATGGATATAAAATCATAAGTTATTCTGATTGAGCATTGACGATGAAGTACAAAGGAAACTTGCACAAAGATCTTTTCTTCCTTTGTTAGGAAAAACCCTTGAAAACTGTTACTCTACAATCACACAATCATTTCTCTAGTAATGAAAAGTAAATAAAATAAAATAAAAAACTTTACTGAACTAAACTAAACCAAACCAAACCAAACGATATCAGACCACAATCCTCTTTGGCAATGCAACTAATCTTTGCTTGGGAAGTCTAGATTTCATCTTCTTCTGAAATAAAAAGCAAATAAATACCAAAACAACCGCCAAGAAAATATACGCCTCATAGTAGTGTCCCCAAATATAGCCCACAAAGTCCACCCCATGGCCACCGTAGCAATCACAGTTTTGCATTACTTTTCTATTGGTTGTGGTGTCCGGATCCAGAATAAAGTCCACAGACATAGCTCCCTCCTCCAACAAGATGCTCGTGTTCTTCGACTTGTACCCGGGCATCGAAGCACTTACTGCAGAAACATATAATCATTCTGCTATCTATCCCAAAACTTTAGGACAAAAAAACTCAAAAAATCATCTTACTTTAACCCACAATCATACATCATACGTTAAGAACGGTTAAAGATATTTAGTAATAAATTATAGTTTACTATATATATTATATTTGAAATTTTATTATAAGGTAAATATCTAATATTTGTCTTATTACTATAGATATCTTTCCATTTTATTGTTATTTCTATTTATTACTCTTTTCATATCTTTGTAATTTATTTGATTATAAATGAGATAACTTTCACACCATTTTCACACCATTTAGGTCGGATTAATCAAACATTCTTATGGTATAAGGAGCCCTCTCGGTTTAACCCTAATCCTTTCTTCTCAATGGCTTTTGAAATCTTCTACTATTCTTCTCCACCACCACGGCTGGCTTTGACGCCGTAGGGGCAGTCGTCTTGGCTGCCACATGCAGAGCCGATTGATTACTCTTCGGCTCCACCCTTTTGACCTCCAAATCATCCTTCACCATTCTGTACATACAACCTCACATTTTCCAAACATAGTGTCTTTCATTTTCTTCCCAATTTTTCCTTCATCTTTCACAGAAACTCTAATCTTAGGATCTTCATCAGCGTTCTTTTCGGAAATATACAGAATCTCGATAAGCCCATCGACCTTATGCAGAGATTTACCTTTGGAATCTGGGCGCTACATTAGCCTCTTCGCCAACCAAGTTGCCGCCGCCCTTCTCGCCAAAATTGGCTCCTTCGCCCAATGTGGCAACTCTTCTGTCTTTAGTATTGTCTTTGTCCCTTGCTCTAGGTTTCCCCTTCTACTTCTTGGGGTTAGACATATTCTCACCAGAGCCAAGGCAACATTGTCGCTGAGCGACAATCCCTCTTCACGTTCGCTTAAATCCGACACTTAACTTGTGGTGGGGTGTTAAGGATATTTAGTAATAAACTATAATTTACCATATATATTATATTTGATATTTTATTACAAGGCAAATATCTAATATTTGCCTTATTACTATAGGTATCTTCCAATTTATTGTTATTTTCATTTATTACTCTTTCCATATCCTTGATTATAAATAAGATAACTTTCACACCATTTAGGTGTGGTAGATTAATCAAACATTCTTCAGAACATTAGCTAGTCGTGACATCAAACTTCCCATATGCAATGCAAATATAAACCGTTACCCTGTTTTTTAGCAATGAAAGATGATGTTCGAACTCAAGTAGTTTTTAAAAATTAAACTTATAAATATTATTTCACATATGAGTTTTTCTTGTTTTATTATCTACTTTTTTTAGGTAATTTTAAAAAAACCAATTGTTTTGAAAATTAAGAAAAATAATCTTCAAAATTTGTTTTTGTTTGTAAAATTGTTAAGAATTCAAAATGTTTTATTAGGAAAGATGAAAATCATGATAGAGAAATAACGAGAAAACCAGCACAATTTTCAAATTTAATTAATTGTTTAAAGTGTGTTAGGATAACATTTTATAAATCATAAAACTAATTGTAGTTATCAACTAAATATTAGGTTAAATATCAATTATTATTAAATAATTTATGAACATGTTTAATGTAATAAATTATATATAATTATTATGTTAACATATCATATAATTTATAATATAAATATTATGTTTTTTTCAATTTAACAAACAATGGTTTATAATTTCGAAATACTATATTTATTAGCATTTGTATCTTTTCACCATTTTAAAATTTTAAATTCAAAATCTAGATACCCTCGACACTTGAAACTAATTTTCAAAGTTTTAAATATTTGATCACAAAATTTGAAAACAATTTCAAATGTATATTTATTGAACTCATTCAGATTGCCGACCAAACGGGCAAATAAACTTCTCCTTAGGTTTGATTGGTGGTTTTGGGAATTATGGTTTCAAATTAGGAGGAAGTTCTGTTCCACATCTAAGATTCAAATTTCTTTTTTTTTTTTGGTAGATATTAGGTTCAAGCCTTGGTGTTTTTGTTTGAGCATTAGTTTATACTTCCTAAGGGAGAAGAGGTTGGTAACTTTTCCTAATACCACCAACGAGAAGTTTTAGTTTACTTTTCTTCTAAAAAAAGAAAAAAAAAAAAGCCATAAAGTTAATTTTAAGTACTAAAAAAAAGTGTTCATAAGTTCTTATGTTATGCCTAGGTGCTATGACATGTTTCAAGTAACTGCTTATAAAATTCATCTTAACCTAAAGTCTAGTATTAAAAAATTCCATGCATAGCGAATTTTAACACGATTGAATGAAGATCATGGCTACATAGAAACAGTTGAGGGAAAGAGGATTGATCGGTAGGTTAGAAGCACTTACCTTCATATTTCTGTTTTGGTGCAGCTAAACGATGGTAGACCCCAAGCGTTTCACTAGCTTTAACCTGTCGATTAAATTTAAGAAAATTCGTTACCGTGGGGCACACAGTTTTGACCAGGGCATGAGAATTCTCTCCGCCATCCCTCTGGTATTCTTCATGATTATAATTTAAAAAGCCGACAATCATGCAACTATATATTTTCCATCACTTAAGGCAAACGGAGAAAAGTTGAAGATTTGAAAGTACCGAGTAATCTATTCCCTTGAGTGTAATGGTTCCAGGTAATGGCCTTCCACTCTCTGATGAAAAAATCCTTCCATGAATTCCTGTCTGAATATAATATATTAAACAATTCAAGGCGAGAGAAGTCTGTACTGTATTCTTAGACGCAAATGCAACTGAAAGACAAACAAAGTTGTACCTGAGCAAGGCTCGCAACGAGATTAAGCATGCTCAACTTGTTATACTCAAAAATGGTAGCAAGCTGCACATATGTCAAAGAGGAAAACCATTTTATGAATATGAATAGTAATCAGATGAAATAGCAGTTAGGTGAAAGGCAAAGGTCACTAATATTGTGAGATCCCACATCGGTTGGAGAGGAAAACGAAGCATTTATTATAAGGGTGTGGAAACCTCTCCATAGCAAACACGTTTTAAAAACTTTAAGGGAAAGTCTGACAGGGAAAGGCCAAAGAGGACAATATCTACTAGCGGTGGGCTTGGGCCATTACAAATAGTATCAGAGCTGGACACCGGACAATGTGCCATCGAGGAGGCTGAGCTCCGAAGGGGGTGGACACGAGGCGGTGTGTCATTAAGAACGTTAGGCTCTGAAGGGGATGGATTGAGAGGTCCCATATCGAGTAGAGAATGGAATGAGCGCCAGCGAGGACGCTGGCCCCGAAGGGGGGTGAATTATGAGATCTCACATAGGTTGGGGAGGAGATACGAAACATGTTTTATAAGGGTGTGGAAACTTCTCCCTAGCCGACGTGTTTTAAAAACCTTGAGGGGAAGTCCGAAAGGGAAAGCTCAAAGAAGACACTGCTAGCGGTGGTCTTAAGCCGTTACAAAAATCTACACAAGAAAAAATGATTACCGATACTTTCTAACCCTCTACGCTTCAATGAAAGTAACGGGTAACAAGTCTTTTGTTCGTTTCTATTGAAGCAAGGATGGATTGAACTCAGTTCAAACCTCATTAGCAGGAGGCCATTTGTTGTCTGTAATCTCTAAAGTCAACTCAAAACAGCCACCGTGTATATAGTTCCAGTCTTGCATGCCACCGTATATAGGGTACCTGCACAAATGTTGCATAAATTCCGAAAAGTATTTTAAAAGAAAAAATTAATTAATTTCAGAACCGTGACGCATGGATACCATTTTTAAAAATAATTTTTCCAAGCATTCATTGCCATACCACGAAGCTCCATTTGTAATTCCTCCTTCAAATTCTTGGCTTAAAGACATGTTATGATGTGAGCGACTATAGACACTAGCCATGAACCGGAATGTTTGATCATCAGGACATGCATAGTAATCTTTCCTGAAAAATCAATTTTAGAATGTGTAAAGAGAGCAAGTAACTGAAATATTAACCAACACTAAGTAAGGAATGTTGAAAAGCATAATTGAATGGGCAATAAATAATTTTTACAATATTATTTTAATTTAGCCAACTTTTGTCGCCACCATACTGATTGGTCTGAATTTTTTTAACCTCATTAGCCTTTTTGGAGTTCAAACAAAAAGAGTTCCGTTTATTCTCATCTATACTTTGAGTCTTAAAGAAGAAATTAAAGCAAACCAATTCCTCAGGAGCCAAAGACAAAAGACGGTCATAATTCCTCGAGGAAAAAAAAAGTCCTCAACTGACATTCAGCACAGATAATGAATGAGAAGAAGTGATATGATAGAATAAAAAAAATACACACAAATATTTTGACAACATAAGCACCGCATAGAGAAGAATAATTGAGGAAAAATGATCAAGAAATGAGATCTGAGTCCAGGTTCAATTAGTAGTCCGTAGTCACTGAAGCAAATATATATATATATGGACACAAAAATAAAGCATAAAAGATGTGGCGATACTGGGAAAAAAACCAAAATGAAGAAGAAAATCTTTCTAGCAATGAAGGAAAAACTTTAATAATAAAATTATCACCTTTTATCTGCAGTGCCATCCCATGGGTAATTTGCAACAAGTGCACCCTGTAAAGGGTAAAGATGTCGTGAAAACTTCTTTTATATGTTTCTTAACACTGCATTCATCAGTCAAACTTAGAATATAATACCAATACATCAATGTCTAGGAGACGGGAATAGTATTTAAAATAATGAACAAGATATCTTTTAGGTTCTTCTTAATTTACTTTAGTTTTGGGGATAAATATTAATTTAACAACGGATGGTTCTAAATTGATTGTTTCTAATGAGGAAGAGACTTCTCATGGTAAGGAATATGCATAAATAATGTCCAAATGATACTATTCCAGAGTTTATAAGAACGACTAGTCAGAAAGACAAGGCGGTAAAAGAAGACAAAATTAGGTCTTGTGACTCTTACCCCATGCAAAGTGGCAGAGGCAGTGAAATGTATGTCTCTCATCCACTTCATAATTGCCTTCGTTTCAGGTTGCCGTGTATATTCATCATCATTGATGAAAAAGAACTGACATTAAATGTACAGTTAATTCCTGCTTAAAATGTATAACATCATAATATTGGTTTTGGCCATTTAATGCAGAAAAGCAATTGATCCCAGGAGAAAAAAAAAAGTGAATCAAAGTAAACTGAACAAGGTGCAACGACAGGAAAAGAATTATAGAATAGCTGACGAGATTAAGACAATCATTTTTTTTTTTTTTTTTTTTAATATGAGAAGTTAAACAATTTCATTGGTAAATGAAATAAAATGGAGTGTAACCTCCAGGACCTAAAGGTGAATTACGAAAAGAATGTGATTATCATCCAAAATCATAGATTTGGAAAAACAAATAGAGATTATTATCAGAATTAGTCAAATAAGGAAACAGGCATGGCATCGGAAAATAATGATCATTGAATCTTATGGACAAAGAAAACAACTGAATCAAATTCACATATTGTCCAATGAGACACTAATGTGACGAAGAGAAAAATCACTCCAAAGTACATTTTGGGCAACAACCTTCTAAGACTATGCAACAAAAAGACTGGGAAATAACAAATGATGAAATTATTCATATACTGATGCCCATTTCCAAGTTTTCAAGCAAATGCAAAGCGGTGCAGTGATAGGAAAAGCATTCTCTTAGAGGATTGATGAACTTATATACAGCACGCCAAGGTTAACAGATAGCTTAATCATTTAATTCCCTTTTTGTTTCAGTACGAGCCTAATCATTTGATATCTTCAGAGTAGATGAACAAAACAATAATCACGATAGGCAAATATATATACTAAAATGAAAATGCCTTTTCATATCCAAGTGAGCAAATATGGAACTTGAGATCAATAAGCTGTGCAAATAACACAGCTGGACCAGCCTATTACTACCAATTATTTATTACTATTTTTTCAATGACAAACCAAAGGGAAAAAACTATAGGGAAAGGCTCATCAAAAGAAGACCTCTACCAAAAAGAGGTAAGAATTCAAAACAGTTGCAACAAGGAAATTATTATTACCTTCTAATATTTGCATCGCATCTACTATATGAAATGTGAATTTGAAACATTTTAAACACCTAATTCTTCCGTAGATCTTTCCTCTTAAGTAAGTTTCTTATTAATCACATATGACATGCTTTATGGCCATTGAATATCCCATAACTTTCCACTTCAAATTATTCATCCAATCTTGTATTAAAATGACATGGACTTGCAAAATAAAACTTTTTCTGCAATAGTATCAGAATTCAATCAAAAGCAGGGAAAGCCTGCTAAGACTTCAATTTACTCGCAAATAATAAATTAGGATGCCAACAAATGTACCTGGTCAGGGAAATCTCTGTTTAGATCGACATTGTTTGCATTATTACGCGTCCTAAGAGAAAATCCATCCGGATTCATAGATGGAAGTATATGAAGATGAACATTCTCCACAATCAGTGTAGCCTTCAGAAATAAATTAGAACTTTGGAGTGAGACAAAGTTGCAATAGCACAAACTACACAGCAAGGGAAATTAAATATTGCATCTCATAAACAATCAGAAAAGCATAACACATGTCTTTTGAATAGACAGCATCGGCTTTTAGATAAATTAAAGGATTATTTCTTCGAATTTGGCCTTCTGTATTATACCAAACCATCTGAGCTAAGATCCCAAATAAAAACCAATTGCAACAATTAACTAACACTATGATAAGGGATTCGTCCAAAAATTGAGTCACTGAAACATGTCACATTGAAACCTTTCATTCCATTAAGCCCACATTGTTCTGCTGTTGCATAAAAATATACAGTTTTTTTAAGATAAAAATATAACATGCAAACATAAATTAACAACTAGGTTATAGACATGGCACAAATAAGGCAAGAATAAAACAAGAATGACTTAAGAAACCACGATGGAAGATATGTCTGTCAACGTATGTGAACTGGTGCATATGACTGAGAACGAAGATGTATGTAAATGAAAAAGAAAATTATATAAGTAACCAATGGATCCTTCAGGTAATTATCACATATCCAGTTTGCAAATTGCAAAAGAAGCTCCCTGCCAACAGGTTCATCTCCATGTACATTTCCTATGTACTGCAATATGAAATAAAATCATTTATAACCTCCTCGAGTAAGTCTACAGGTGCTCCAATAAAAATACAAGATTCAATTCCACACTAAATACGTACAGATAAACAGATACTAACGAAATGCACAGGGTAAAAAGCAAGAAAGTACAGTCTTCCTTTTAAATGGTACTTGCAGTCGAAGAACAACTATTATATCAACAGTAGACCAGGAAAGAGTCGAATGACTAATAAACATGAAATTTAGCATGGACGCATGCTTTACCAAATGATCATGGCATATTGTTATAGCCACATAGAAAAGGCAAATAGAGACGGTACTGTTAGTGTACTCGGACCTTAAACAACAAGCCATGCTTTTATTTCATTTTATATTACAATTGCATATTTAAAGTTATCTATCACTCATACAGAAGGAAGAAAAAAAGAGATTTCACAAATTAAAAAAAGTGTCAGGTGTGACTATTATACGCAAGTAGTAGATCAGTCACCTTAAATGCAGGTTCCGATTCTTCCTGGCCAGGCTTGTCAGAAATTTCGATTACCCACTATTACCAATCAAATGACAGCACTTCATCAGATATTGTATATTTCGACTTAGCATTGATATTAGGGAGAGAAGAATTAGAAAAAAAAAACAAAAGAACTAACATTTTGGAATGATTACCAGTGGAAACCCTTGCACGCTGTCTCCAATACTGATCAAGCAACCAAGAGAGAGGAAAGGAAAGCGAGAGAAATCAGCACATTAATTAGGCCTTCTTTGCAAGATAGTAAGGAAATCACAACTCTTGGAATTACCTGTATATCTTAGAAATTTTACTACATTTTTTACCAAACGCTTTAACGGCCCGTTCAAGCTCTTTATTGGTCATATAACCTTGCATGATATTGTTACTGAACAAATTTTGAAATGTTTCAGAACTCAAAATAAAATACAGAAAACAAAATTAAAATGACCACAAGATACTGAAAATCTCCATGGACTAGCTACCTTCGTTTAGAATTATTGTCCTCGAGTAAAAATCTAGCAGAACCTCCATATGCAAGACTGATGAAATCTACTGCATCGATTAAAAACTACAATCAAATTCAAACTCAAATCATCATAGACAATAATCGAAAATCCGAGCCGTACAAAACCTAAAGTACCTGCATGACAAAGGAAGACAGAACGAAAATCTAGAATAAGAAAACGTCAACTAATGAAAGCTACCGCATAAAAGAAGTCAACACCGATTTAAAGACATTCAAACTCAAATTAAACGATCAAACACAATAATCCAAAGACCGAGACGCGCAAGTTAAGATACATAGCAAAGAAAGAACAAAAGAAAATTGAGAACGATAAAGAATACTTGCTCTTTCCTCGTCTCAATTCTCAAAGAAAACAAATCAAAATGTCATGTATGAACATGAAGAAAAAAAAAACAGATTCCAGTCTGGAACTAAACAAACTCGCAGAGAATTTTCCTCATTTCAAAATCATCAACTACGCAATCACACCAATCTCTCAGCTGCCAAACGGAAAGCATCGAATTCGAATATGCACAAAAAAAGAAAACTAAACATTACGTCGAAAACAAAGCAGAAACCTGGCGAAATGGAGCGATTGAGGCCGCCTCGAGCGAGTGCAGAGTGAAACAAAGCTGGAGAAACAACAGAGAGAAGTAAGAACGAAAAGAGAAACTTCATTTTTCTTTTCCTTTCAGGCAATCGGAAATTTGGAGCGTATTGGTTCTTCCGCTTTTTTGTGGTCGGTGATCTGAAGACGGAAACACTGAAATCTGAATTTTATTCTATTTTTATCATCGCCGGGCCGAAGAGGAGAGTCGATCACGACTCACGAGTGATAAGCACGTGACAATGACTCGCGCCATGTTTTGGACTTTCCTCCGCTTTTCTATTTTTTCGATTATTGTTTCGTATTTCGACTTTTCCCATTTATTTTAATTTTAAAAATTATAAAATTAAAATTTCATTGGTTTTATTAGGTATAAATTAAATTTCTTTTAACCTAATAAATCAACTCATTTTTAGATTTTTTTTTTTTAGTTGAGAGAGATGAATTAAATATAAAATTGAAACATACAAAATTAAAAAATTAAGACAATAGAAGGATATCATAAATTAAATAAATACAAAATTCAGATTTTTCTCTAAACCACGAATAATTATATAAATTTAAATCTTGTATTTGTACCTATTTACCTACGTTATTAAATTATATTTTAAAAAAATAATATATATTTCCAACTTTATCATTGTATCAATTAAATTTATGATGTTTATAAACAAATTTTGGGCATGTTATTTAAAAATGCTTTAAAACAAATTATAACAAAACTTGAGATATTGAAAAAAGGTGTATTAATTATCCACATTTAAAGAAAAATAAGTTATTTTTTTTATTTTTTTTTTTTAATGATGAAAAATAGGAGCCGTGACGAACTTGAATGGTGAAAACAAAGTTGTGATAGGATACCACTTCGTCCAGTAACCCTTCCTTTTGTCAACAGGGAACCTAATTCCCTCTAAATGTGGAGGCCTACAGTTCTAGTGCTTATTCCAACATATAATCCTAACTATATATATATATATATAGATATATATTAAATTTGATTTAAACTTTATTGTAGGTATACATAACAAAAACTATTTAAATATTTAAATATCTATAGAAAGTAAGACGCAAAACATAAACTAATATAGATATCTACTTATTTATTTTCTTAAAAATTAATTTAAAGATACTACTATTTGTCTTGTCACGCTCTAAAGTCCAAACCAATATTTTCGCACCTGTATACAAAATTCATACCTCGCTTGATGCTCAAATAGTGTCAAGACACCCATCTTAATTACGGGAAGCACACATACACAAAAATCATTTAATTCGTTATAATTAGAAATCTCGAGCATTCATGGCCGCTTAAGTCGTGAAATGATCCTCCAAGAAAATTAATAAAAGGTAAAAACAATACATGACACAAATCCCAATCTCCAAACATTCGTACTTTATTTCTATACAGTGCTAAGTTCTCACAATTCAGACAAACCCTTAGGAAGTAGAAAGAAACTAAGAGAAGTACATTCCTATATAACTGTAAATGAAACCCTACAACAGCTAACTCATGTACACAACCACTACAATACACATCTCTAGCAACATGGAAGAATGTGATCCAAAGAATGGAATTAAATACAAGATATCAACAAAGCACACGAGCCACATGATCTCCAAACATAACCTTAATTGTTAACCAAATCTTGGTTTGGTGAAAGATTAAGCTCATTGGAATTATTACCTTGCAAAGCTTGTTGCTTATCTTTGTTGATTGGTACAAGAATCCTCCATGCACGTATTGAAGCTCGTTACGATGCATACGAAAGATCAGATAAAATTTTTGGCATCCAGTGCTGCTTCCCCATTTTCGATCTCTGCGTCTGTGAATGTTAGAGCTCGTTGTAGCTTACGGGGACAGAAGACCTCGACCTCGGCCACGTAGGTGGCTGTTACTGGTCTATGGTCAGAAAATTTAATTTCAGTCCTCCTATAACTGCACAATTTCAATCCCTTTCCATATGAAAGTATGCGGTCACACCTGAAAATGCAGAAAACAAACATTAAATGTCATGCATGAGATTTGTTATCTAAACATTCCAAAAGAGTATTCTAAGAACTGGGGGTAAGCAGAGATCTCTCTTCCTAGTTTGTGAAAATTCAATGGTTAAATTTTATATTTTAAAGAAGCACAATAAATTTCAACAAATACGAATATTTTAAGAGAATATCCCGAAGCTATATGTGAGATCTCACATCGGTTGGAGAAGGGAACGAAACATTTTTTATAAAGGTGTAGAATTCTCTCCCTAATAGACGCGTTTTAAAACCGTGAAACCAACAGCGATATATAACGATTTAAAACAGATACCATCTGCTAGTGGTAGGCTCGGGTTGTTGCAAATGATGTCAGAGACAAACACCGAGAGGTGTGCTAGCTAGGACGCCGAGTCCCCAAGGGAAAGTGGATTGTGAGATTCCACGTTGGTTGGAGAGTGGAACAAAACATTCATTGTGAGGGTGTAAAAACCTCTCCCTAGCAGACACGTTTTAAAACTGTGACACTGGCAGCGATACATAATGAGCAAAAGACGGATAATATCTGCTGGCAGCGGCTTGGGATGTTGCACTATTCAAATCAAAGTCGTCCTTTAAACAAAACCATATTGCCAATGAACTCATAACCGTTTCCTATGTAAATTTTCCTAACTATGTTCAGACAGAGTATTCCGACATTGTTGTCACTCCTGTATCCTCATTTTACTGTTCCCCTCGCTATTTAGGAATCAATCACAGGCGAGCGAAAATAAATTACAGCATAAGACATCATACAAACAAAAATATGACATCAATGCATTGGTAGATTGAATATGGAATATCCTCTACAACTAAACAAAATAAGATGCTGAAATCAACATGGACCATGATAATAAAATCTTACCATGCTGGAGTCCGCCGTCCAACTTTTGGATCCTCACCGTAATACTTTTCTGAATTGATCTCGTATTTATAGGTTGGTGGGAAATTAAGGTTTCCCTCAGTCCATCCATCAAATGCACGACCCTTCTTAAATTCCCTCGATAACTGAAAAAATATAGGCAAAAGACTCGATTAACAAGTAACATTTTGAAGATACACAGCTTAACACAATGACTTGCTTAAATCATTTCTCATCCCCTTGTAACAACATAATAAAAAGCAATTGTTTTTTCCAGCTTAGATCTTATTGGCTGCGGAATCCCGGCTTTTGATCACAAACTTCAGTTTCCAAAGAATGGATCAAAATGGAATTCGATTGAAGTGACTTGGACATGGCTTTCAATCAAGTTACTTTTCAGTAAAAGAAGTCATTTTTTTTTTTCTAGTTCATTAATGAAACGTTATGGGAGGAAAGAATAAGGGCGTGTTTGAGAGAGAGTGATTTGAGAATGACCAAAATCATTCCAGACAAGCCCTAAGAAAATAATGAATGCGTGTAGTTCAGGTGTAGTCTATTTTGAAGTTAGTTGATGCATATGCACTCCAAGACATTTACATTACGAAAGTACCTGATCACTCTCAGCCAATTTGGACCACTCTTTTCTCGAGATAAGATCTCTTGTCTTCTCATAAAGCAAGTTGATACGATAATTTAAATCACCCAACCAGATTATCCGCCTGCAAAGAAAAGAGAATGAATTGTCAAAGTGTTGGGTTCAATTTGTAGTTCCTAGTACTACAACGATTTTGAGTTGAATATAAATAGAAGTTTTTATTCATCAACCTAAAGCATTATCAAGGACAACCCATGAGACCAGCTAAACATACAAGGACCGATCAATAATCTCCAGAAAAAACTAAAGATGATAGAACATGTACTGCATCAAAGCCTAGCAGACACGGTATAGTAGATGTGCTGTAATACCGTAACTTTAGAAAATAGGGAAAGAATATCTGGTACTTTATTACATTGTTTGTTTTAACTTGAGATGTTGTGGTACTTTACCTTCTAACTAAGACTATTCTAAGAAATCTTATAACTGTTGGAATAAGCATGTAGTGAACTTTTATTCTACATTTTTGGACAAGAAACAATTATTTTCCAAAACAGAAAAATATGTACTTGGGAGGGACTGGAAGTCCGAATTCAATATAAACAAGAAATTTCAAAAAGCTGTCTAGCTAGTGCATAACAAAAGAAGAAAAGTACAAAACTCTTCAAGTAACACTCTTGCAAACTACGCACAGGTTACCTTCACGAAAATAAATCTACCAATAGGAATATAGAAAAGGAAAGGGATGTCTTCAATGACCTATTCTAGGATCCAAAGGAAGAAAATACACAGTATGACACAAATTAGAAAGCTGGGGCAGGGGGCTCTATCTCAAATAAATACGCGGAGAGCAAGACAATAACAGATAGAAATCAATTGCGTAGGCCCTAAACAGTAGCTTGACTGGTGTAAATTGCAGCCCCTCCCCCATGTAATCCTTAAAATGTGCTTAAGACCCTAAGAATATGAGCCAGAAAATTAAGAACATCTACCCTGTACAATCCCTTCTCTGAAAAATTATAAAAACTAGAGCTGGAAAATAATACACCAATGGCCATGTCAGTCTTACAGGGAAAATGGATTGTTCACATGCACTATATTTAAGCAGGAAAATAATACTTCAATGGCCATGTCATGTTTACAGGGAATATGGGTAGTGAACGTGCAGGATAGAAGAAGCAGCTAAAAAACCCAATTAGATATGAAGATATTGATAGGCATTTTGTATGTACTTACTCGTGATCGTGGATAACTTTAGGAAACCCAATGCCATTAAGTGGATGGAATTGAGTTCTTCGGTGTATTTCGCTCACGTCAGCATTTCTTTTAAGTTCATCTCCATCCTTCTCACCTGATGTAAGGTGTGTGCATATAAAGCAAAATAGGGTCTGGTATATGGACATGCTGACAGATATGGATCCCTGAACAAGTAGATGCTTTGATAAAGAGACTACTAGAACTATAAATACATGACGCATTACGAATATGAGCAGCAGAGATGGTTAGACCAGAAAATTGTTTTTGGCTTGATGTAAAAAGAAACAAACCATGGCAAGCAGAAGAAACTTCAAACTATCTATTCATTTAAAATTGCATTGCACAAGAACTCTAGTGGAAAGCCAAAACAACATGAAATCTTTTAGAGTAGAGAGACTCACAAGATTGCATAACAAGCTAACTACAACATGATCCATAGATCAACAAAAATTGAAGAACAATGAAAAATGGAGCAAACCTTGTTACCGATGTAGCCCATTACACCAACACCAACAGTAGAAACATTTACATTCTGAATGTGCCTTCGCAAACTCCTACGAACCCATACTGTGAGGAAAACACCAACCATTTGTTTACTTACTATTCTAATATATGACGATCTTCTCTTCTGTTTTAGGAGAGACTCGAGATCAATTTCTCCAAGCAAAGCAACCCCTGACGGCATTTCATTCATGGTTGACTTGAAAGAACTATATGTCCTAAAGGACTTGGTTGTTTTAAATGAATTCATTGATTTAAAAGAGTTGGGTCTCTCAGAAACATGATGGGGTAGTAAATGTAGTGGAGGTTCAGGCCAACTCAAACCGATCCTTTCTGTCCCACTAAGCATTTTAGTTAATCTTCTGTTCTGTTGAAAGACAGCCTCCTCATTCTCTGTGAAGCAATTTAACCGATCCAATCTCTTTGGAGAAGAATATTGCCTCACTAAATCCTGTTCTACAGGTATCTCTGGTATGGTATTTGCAGAAAGATCCGAAATTGGGAACTTCCAGCTTAGATTTTTATCAGCTACCAGCCCATCGCCATTTTCCTTCCCATAGAATTCTTCATCACATGGATGCACTTCCACACCAACATCACTATCACTTTCCTGCAGAATCTCCTCCTCTAAATCTGGGATGTCATCAGATGGCTTAAATTTTGATGGGGACGGTGGATCACTAAAGCATTTAATCTTGGTTGTAGCAGGTCTAACTCTATTCAATGTTTCACGGATAATATCTTCCCACCTAGCAACTGGGCGACTATCTTCAGCACCAAATATATTTCCAGCATTCAACGGTACAATCTCCTGGAGACTGCAAAGACAAAACAACACTAACTATTAGTAACAAAAGATGAGAAAAACATTACAAAATGTACCCTAACTAACTAAATCAATCTAGTTTTTTTTTTTTTTTTTTTTTTTTTTTTTTTTTTTTTTTTTTTTTTTT
>NW_019272028.1:2844661-2885810 GCF_002738345.1 Cucurbita maxima | reverse complement strand
TTTTTTTTTTTTTTTTTTTTTTTTTTTTTTTTTTTTTTTTTTTTTTTTTTTTTTTTTTTTGCTTAATTAGTGCAATAGATATAATTCAAGATAGCGTCAATTAAATGAAGAAATAATAATAAAAAGTACTCACCCAAGGACATAGATATCAGCTGGCTCACTGGTATCTATCCAGCCATCAATATCCAGATCTTCAGGAGGTAGTTTTCCTCCAACATTCCAAGTCGCAACACATATTCTGACACAAGATAAAGTAGATAGCTCAACTCAACAGAAAAAAATAATAATCAGATATTTCCAGATTACTACAATATTCAAATGGTCGATCATACCTGAGATCTTTCGCGTTTATATATTGCATCCTAAATGTTTCTGAATTTCTTCTTCTCAACCTCGGCAGCCCATCTAAAGTTTCGAGCAATTTAATGAGTAAATTAATTGAAAAAAAGAAAACGAAGAGTTTCTTTACGAGCTAAAAATAGTCACCTACACACACACACACACACACAATTTTGTCTGCAATTTATACAGATGAGAAAAGCATAACATATGATGAGAAGTTGTAGTAAAAAAGAAAGGTATGTATCTGCTGAAATCTGACAGTAATTGGATAGAAGGAACGGGGTGTCCAAACACTCGAACACCCAGAAAAGGCCATTTACTTTGAAGATTATCAAATTGAAATTTTAAAAATATGTATGAATTTATGTCATAAATTTGGAGAAATATCAATTTTAAATTTCAGTATATAGAGAGAATATGTTGCATTAAATTTTCTTTGCACACTCCATCTGTGATCCATTTCTATCTCAATCACCTCAAGTAAGTTAAACTACATATTCCCATCAGATTCTTCTAATTTCAATCTTTTGGTAGAGGTTGCATTGGTTATAATTTGTAAAGAGGGAAATAATTGGCAAACTAATGTGCTTCAAAATTTACCATTAGCATCAACCAGTGGTTCATCTCTGTTGTCTACCTTAAAGCGTGATTCTCTTCCCCTATTGCATTCTGCTACAAGCAACCAAATAATAAAATCAGAACACACGGCATTCCTAAAATAGCTCAATGTATTGCAATAAACTCGCGAAGATTCGATAAAATTCTGATTTCAAGCACGGAAACCACCAAACCAAGAATACATTGCATTTTCGCTACCTAAACATCCACGCCAAACGTGGATTTCAAGCATCCAATAACTTTACAAACTCTAACAAATTTCAAGAGATTAGAGACATCACCTTCAGTCTCAGAATCGGACGAATTAACATCCTCATCGTCTTCGGTATCGGCACTGTAATCCGACTCTTTAGCACTGATATTCAGCCATTTCCGCAGGACCACTCTTGGCCAGAAAAGCTGTAGGAACGAGCAACCAAAACAACATAATTCAGCACATTTTCTCTGCAAATTCCCTCATCTTTTCGAATCAACAAAAAAATCAAACAAACGACAAGAAAAGAGTCAAGTACCTGAGGCTGATTCTTGGAATTATGCTTCATCTGATGAGATAGCTAGCTACAAAACTAAGAACAGAGAAATAGAGAGAATCACGAAGCAAGAGCTTGAGTAGTTGACGAATGAAGAAGAAGAAGAAGAAGAAGAAGAAGAAGAAGAAGAATGTGCAGCGAATGTTAATTCGGTCGTTGTGCGTTGGGAGAGTGGATGTATGGCTACCTCGTTTTCTGGTGCTCTTTATTAATTATACACAAATATTTGTGAAAGAACTGTAATTTGCTATTAATTTTTCAGATACTTTTCATTAATTATACACAAATATTGTGCAATAACTGTAATTTACTATTAATTATTACAATTATCCACAATTATTTTCTTTATTATATAATAAAATTATAAAATAAAATAAAAAAAGTCTTAAATCTGTATTTTTTTTTAAAATTTAAAATAATTAATTCAAACATTTTTTTTATTTTTTTTCATGGATATTTAAATGTTTTATCTCATAAATAGTTATAGGCTAAGAGACCTTGATAAGGATACAAAAAATAGTCTTAGTTTCATTAATGATCTCGATCATAATACTAACTATATTTAATAAATAAATAATAATATATCATCTATATTTAATTTTTTTTAATGGTGGGCCCACACATGGACGGCAGATGGCGGGTAATATTCCGGTCACCCCTCGGCCTCCACTTAAAGCGTGTGTTATTTTATTATTTATTAACTATTAATTTTGTTTTCACGTTTTTATATTTAAATAATATATATCTGTATTTTTCAACTAGATATATTTTATATTAGTTTTAATAATACTTTTAAAATTTTAAATATCTAGAAAAAATATTTTAATTTTAAATAAAATTATATATTTTTTTGGTTTAAAAAATATCTTTAAAATTTATCATTACAAATTTCAAAAACTCTACTTTAAACATTTTTTAAAAATTCAAAATTACTCCTAACAATCAAATCCCGTTTTAAAAGTAATTGTGAATTTTAAAAAATAACATAAAAGCTTTAAGAGTTGATAGACAGTTTTAATCGATATATCAATGATAAAAAATAAAAATTAAAATTAATGTCGTGTTCATAAAAGAGTAATTTTTTTAGATTCTGTATAAAAATTTTAAATATATATATATATATATTTTAATTTAACCTCTCATTTACTTGAAATTATTTATTTATATATTTTTGAACTACAAAACAAACTTTAAATTCCCGTAGACTCAATAATTACGTTGCATTTTTGTAAGACATAATATTTGTACTTTCTGTCACACCACCTTTCCTCGTTCTTCCACTTGAGAAGCCAAGTCTGGGCCAGGCACATGATCTGCTTTTTCCACCTTTTTTTTAATTTTTAATTTCATTGTATAACTGGATGAGCTAAAATATTACGGATAAAAGATTTAAAAATTCTTTTAAAAAAATTATTATATATATATATATAAAAGGAGAGTGGAGGATGAGGGAGACAACTGTTGTGAACTTGTCACCTGGCTGATATGGTTATTAGGATGGCCCTCATGTTAGAAAAAATGCACCATTTTATTGTCCCTTATTTAATTTGCTAGAGATTGATTGACTGCGACTACTCTGAACTTTGAAATATAATTTTAAAGATAGTGTTAACACTCTTAAATTTTGTTAAATAAATACGACTCTCCACAATGGTATGATATTGTCCACTTTGAGCTAACCTCTCGTGACTTTGCTTCGGGCCTTTCCAACCTACTACTATGGAGAGAGTATTCTTCTATTATAAACTCATAATCATAGATCATCTTCAAACATTTAGTGTCTCTTTTGAAAGTTCATAAATATTTTCTAAACGTGGTACTAACTAATAAAAATATTTTTTAAGTTTTTTTNACCGGTATGCACAGTTCGGTTGAAAAATATTTTTTAGACCAACTTGAAATTTGAGATTTGTTGGATTGGTGACCGAACAATCCAAATAGAGTTATGGGTTGAGTTGCAAAGTAAAAAAAAAAAAAAAAAAAAAAAAAAAAATATGAAAATTGAAAGCTTGAAATGTCTAAAATTAATTCTAAAATATGTTTTAATATTTTTTAATTTAAAGATTATTATTGAAAATTTTGATAGTTTTTTTTCAGAGGAAGAAATCTATTTTTATTATTATTTGATTTTTAGTAAAATTGTGGTTAATTCTTGAATAAAAGGTTGTTCGTTTCTATTTTTTCTTCTAAAACTTTTGTAAAGTTTTAGGCCTAAAAATTAATAATGGAAACTTTAATTAGTGAGCTTTTCTTTTTCTTTTTCTTTTTTCCTTTACGGAAAAATTTACTCTTTTTAGACAAATTTTATAAATATTAAAATTACCATTCATAAATTAATTGAGTTTTTGGATTATTTAATTTGAAGTAAAAATAATAATAAGGATTAACATTGTTCTAAAAAATTGTCCCATACAACAAATTTAAAGAATTTAGAAACTAAAAAGAAAACAAGAGGAGGCAGAAAATCGAAAATAAGATAAGTGAGAATTAATCGATTATTTTATTTAAAAATAAAGAATAAATAATAAACAGGTTGGGGATGTGATCGAGGGAGAAATCAAAATTAAATTTATAAATAGAAAAGGAAAAATTGGAGAAGAACCTGGAAGGTGGTTTATGAGCAGAGGCCTTGATTTCGTCGGTAGCTCCGTGCCTTTGTTCAACCAATTTGATGTATTTGGAGAGAGGGTTTTGGCTTGGTTGGCTGTTATTTATAATATTGTGGCGTTCAAAGGGGCTCTCAAATTTTGAAGGGTCGCATCAGGATTGGTGATAGCGACCAATTTTTTATTCCGCCAATTATGTTGAAACTTTAAATATTTATACCATTTTTAAATATTAGAGTTAGATTTTTTTAAGTGTTTTTTCGACTAATATGTTTTGAATTAATATGAAATTTTGTATAGGTTGAGTTTGTTGAATGATGAAAGTCCGACATCCGCTAATTTAAGGAATGATCATGGGTTTATAAGTGAGAAATAATAACTCTATTAGTATGAGGCTTTTTGGGAAGCCCAAAGCAAATCCATGAGAGCTTATTTATACCATTGTGGAGAGTCGTGTTCTAAAAAAAAATAACTAAAATTTCATATACAAATATTAATTAGAAAAGTTAGGTTATAATGTAACCTTGTTTTTTTTTGTTGGTTGGGTTGACTTGACAAAAAATGTCAAAAAAATGTCAAATCGTAGATTTAAACATTAATATGCTAATAATTTTGTTTTGTAATTTTTTTTAATTTCTTAAATTATAAAAATTAATTAAATATATTATGAATTAATTATTTTATCTTATTCGATTGGAGGTGTCAAATATTAACTTGTGGGTTACTTCAACATATATTTTTTTTGTATTAATGAATTTGCAAGTTGACATCAGGCAGCAATCCACCGAAGACCTAGTCCTCACAAAATATCCACCAAGATAACATCCGATACGACGTCGTCTACCGCAGTCACTTCATTTTCACATTTATTTTTATTTTTATTTTGTTTAAATTCGTTAATTAACGAATTTCGCAGGGGGCTGCCGCTGTTTTATGTCAATTTAATTTGACAATTTTTGTTATTTTTTTAATTTAATTTCCTCTTTTGCAAAATATATAGTTTTACAAATTTACCAAATAAAAAATGCTTACTTTAATTACTCTAGCCTATACGGTCACGTTGAAGGGATTTTTTTTTATATTTTTAATTTAGTAATCCACGATAAATCGCTATTAAATTATAATTTTAGTTCCTATAGTTTGGTTTACATAATTAAGTACTCTTTTAACAATATACATTTAAAGTATTAAAAAATATCAATAATCGATTATTAAGATTCGTTGAGGTTGCATATTATGTTTTTATTCATTTATATTAATAATATATTGAAAATATACGTGTAATATACATATTAATTAAATAAAATTGAATTGAGTTGTTATGACCATATAATTATACAACTGAACCACCGTTTCATAATAGCATTATAAATTTATAGACCTAAAAAATATAAATTAATGGATCAAATTTATAATTATACCTATTTGATATCATCATAGGTCAAGAATTAAGTGACTACGAGAACCATGGGTTCAAAATTTTGTTTAACTATAGCGATCAGTATATTTAATAATTTTGTTTTTTTATAATTAATTCAATTACAACTATCATTTTAGTTATAGATCTACGTCTAAATATTATGAATATAGAAATATAGGACGAACCAAAAAATATTATATTTTTTTATTCATTATTGGATCTAAATACATCATTTAATATTATTATTATTATTATTATTTTTTGACAAACACATAATTGAAATAATAATTCAAAGCTCTAAATCAATCCATAAACAAAAATAAGGCCAAAAAAAAGTTTTTTATTTTTTGTATTCCAATATTCTTCTATTTTATTTTCAATAATTTCGAACATTTAGGTTTTTATTTTTATTTTTTTTAAATATACTAGATGACAAATTTCCATATAAAGCTAAAAGTTTGATTAAATATTTATTAGTTGATAAATATAATATTAATAGCTATTTTTCTGTTAAAAATTTAAGACAATGTGATGGGACATTAGATACCCGTGACATTCTTCTATAAAAAAATAAGATTTTTTATTTATTTATATTTTAATCAAATGAAGACAAAATAAAAATAAAGTATTAAAAGTACAATATAGAGGAGAAAAAATATTTTAATATAATAATTTTTAAATGAACCAGATAATGCCAATGCCATATTTTGAGAGATTTTAGCTATTTATTAACAAGACAACGAATATTCGATAAATTATTTTCCCCAACAAAAATAACATAATTAAGTTCCAGGCAGCCTTTTTTTGGTCGTATTTATAATTGAAATGAAAGGAATCTGGTGCGTTTGACTTACGGTGGCAACGATGTACGTCACATGGTGATGGGATTGTTGTACGATTGACACGTGGTAACATCAGGAGACATTCATCGTTCTTGTCTGCCGTTCCATGTGATTTAAGTCAACGGCTCTGATTATTATATTAGTTTTAGTGAAGTCATCTAGCTTCCTCATCCTTTTATTTTGTTTATTTATATTTAAAATTTTGTGCTTGTCTGACACCTGGCTATTGAGATAAGAACATTAATTAATTTATTTTTATTTATTCAAATATTACAATAAAGATATAAACTCAAGTTTGAATTTACGACTTATGAAAGTGCATGAATTACTTAATTATGGTTTGATGATAATATTCCTTTAATTAATGACATTTTAATTTAATATTGTTAAGTTTTATTGGGATTTTGTTGTTGCTAATATATTATATATATATATATATATATATATCATTTTAAGGTTGAAACTAATGGGTAATATTGAAATTTTTAATTTTAAAAAATTATATTAATTAATATATTTGAAATAAATTTTTAAATACTTAAAATAAATTTTATAACATTAGAAAAAAAAAAAAACTTATTGCTAATAGATACGTATTTTTTGGAATTTACCTTTTGAGTTTTATCTCAAAAATTTTAAAACGCGTATATGTTGGGAGAGGTTTTTATACCATTGTACACTTATAAAAATGTTTCATTTTCGTCTTCAACCGAGGTGAGATATCATAATTCACTTTCATTTGAGGCCCAACATCATTGCTGACACTCGTTCTCTTCTCCAATTGATGTGGGACTCCCAAATTCACCCTATTCGGGTCCAGGGTGGCTGCAGTCACATCGCCTCAGTATCCACCCAAGGGCTCAGCCTCCAAGTTCAATATCAGGCCCATTTTGGATCCCCAGCCCACGGCCCATCTCTCCTACTTCACTCCCCAGGCCCAGAACATTCGCGCCGAAGAATATTAACAGAGGACGGATATTGCACTCGAAAATGCACTTTCAAGTTTCAAGGCCGAATGCGACGGCGCCGAGCTCAGCTCATGAGGTGGACAGCCGAAAGAGATGCTAACCGTTGCGGGACTTCGATCCTGTAAGTATCTTTCCGTTCCTAATTTGTCATCCGAGCCTCAAAATTTCTTAGTTTCATCCAATTCCTTTAGAACATTTCGCACCTTTCCCAGATTTCTAACGCCACAAATATCAAATTCAAAGTTCTGTTCCACTTCTTATTGGTCCGATAACTGCAATAAATCTAAGAAGTTTACATTTCGGGAAAGAAATAGCGTAATATTTTGCTCTAGGAATGGTGTTCTTCGTAATTTATCGGGCAACCAGGATGGAACTGAAGAGATTTATGAACTTAGTTTGTTAAAAAAACCCTCTCGTGCTTCTATAAGCAACGGGAGTTCATCAGAAGTTCATAAAGAGGTTGTAAATCCCGATGAGAATGAGAGCTTGACGCTATTTATGAAGTTCTTTAAGATTATAGATTCTGTGGAAGATGAAGAAGAGGAAAAAGCATTACAAGCATTTGAAGAGAAAATTGATGGAGAGGATGAATCTGATAAAGAAGCCAATAAATTAAATGTTGAGTACTATGAGCCCAAACCTGGAGATGTCGTGGTTGGTGTAGTTGTCTCAGGTGACGAAAACAAGCTTGATATCGATATGGGGGCGGATTTATTAGCAACAATGTTGACAAAAGAAGTGCTTCGTTTGTATGACAAAGAGATGGAATTCTTGGATCTCAACAAGGATGCCGAGTCTTTTATGGTGAATGGGAAGATGGGATTGGTGAAATATGATAATGCTGTTTGCGATGGACCAGGGCCGGGGCAACCTATCGTAGAGACTGGCACGGTTTTGTTTGCAGAGGTTTTGGGAAGGAGACTCGGTGGTCGACCATTGCTAACGACTAGAAGATTGTTTCGGTGGTTAGCTTGGCATCGAGTGAGGCAGGTTCTTTTCTTGACAAGCTTCTCTGCTTACTGAAGTTTCCGTCTTAGGGGGCACAAAGAAGAAATGTATGTATTTGTTGTGGTTTCCTTGTTCGACAGATAAAACGACTCAACGAGCCAATTGAAGTTAGAGTATCAGAGTGGAATACAGGAGGCCTTCTTACAAGAATTGAGGTTGTTTATGTGATAGTAATTCATTTGGTCTTGGACTTCTGTTTCGTTTGTCTATGCTTATGTTTTGTTTCGGTTCGGTTCTGAACTTTTGTTATGCAGGGTTTGCGAGCATTTCTTCCGAAGGGCGAGTTGTTGAATAGAGCAAATAACTTCACGGAGTGGAAAGAATATGTGAGTAGGCTTCGGTTTCTTTGATTTTTCAGCTGCTATATGCGTTATCTTAGAAAAGCGTTCGGTTCACCTGTCATGTAAATGGCCTCTCCCCGTTCCATTGAAAATCATTGTTGCCCCGAGACTACGAAGTTACCATGTCCTATAAACATTGATTTGTTTCTTTCTTTCATGAAAATGTTGTTGTATCATGTTCTTATTCATGATTACTCAAATCCCTTCGAACTGGTGCGCCTTTCGCATTAGATTCCTCTGTGCCTTGAACCGAGCTCTTTGCAATAGCTATCTTACTAAACACTCTTTGCTTGCTGCAACATTTGCTTGACATAATTGGACAAAAGGACTGTATAGACGACCTTAACTCACTGTACTTGTCTCCTATCGTGCAGGTGGGATGTCGGATCTTTGTGCAAATCACTCGAATAGTTGAAGCTAAGAACGATGTGATACTAAGTGAGAGACGAGCTTGGGTCAGTTTCACCACTACATTTTTCTATTTTCTCCTCAAGGTATTGCATGAGTACACCAATAAATAGGCGATTTTGTGTCTTTTATCTCAGGAAATGTTGTACCTACGAGAGGGAACGCTTCTAGACGGGACCGTGACGAAAATATTTCCTTTTGGAGCTCAAATTAGAATTGGCGATACGAACAGATGGTGAGTTTCAATTTACTTAGCCTGCAACTTTCTCCCGAGTTCAGTTTGATGAAATTAAAAATTTAGCGTTATGTTTTGACCGGGCATACCATATTCTGTTGTTCTTATCGTTCTTTAGTTTCTGAGAATTATTGATACATCCATCTGAATGTTCCTCAGCGGTTTACTCCATGTTTCAAACATCACCCGTGCCCGAGTTACCTCGGTGAGTGACTTACTTGTAGTGGGCGAAAAGGTCAAAGTTCTAGTCGTGAAGTCAAATTTTCCTAACAAGATATCTTTAAGGTAATTCAGAAACATATTATTATTCAATCTAACAGTCTTATGATTGATGCATCTTATAACTTAAAATTTTGCCTTTATGGTTTTACAGTATAGCTGACCTCGAAAGCGTGCCCGGACTCTTTATATCGAACAAAGAGGTAGCACACATCGATCCTCCTCGCCGATGAACTTCATTTTCTTCAAAAATTGACCGAGTCGTTTTTTCTTTTCCTTTATCAGAAAGTATTTTCAGAGGCCAAGATCATGGCTAAGAAGTATAGACAAAAGCTACCCGTGATCAAAGGCGTAGCCAGGCCGTTACCTGCTCCCGTTCCAAGGTCCGAATGTGCTCCAACTACAGATCTTCCATTCGATAAAGAATCGAGTATGTATGCGAACTGGAAGTGGTTTAAATTCGAAAGGTAGTTGTTTATATGATCTCTCTTTCATGCTTCCTAACCAACCAACCCTTCATGGCAAGAGTTTCCTTAGTTCGACGAATAAGTTTTCGATATCATTTGTCGTTGGCCGTTCCTGTTTGATTTTGTGGAACGATATATAATCCAGGGAATGAGAAACGACGTTACTTGAACAGGATCGGGATCGGTGTCCTTGAGTTTTAAGGAGAGAAAATCCAGGGAAAGGGAAGTTTTAAAGATCAAATTTTGAACATCAAGTCTTGTTCAGCTCTTCTTTATTGAGGTTTCTACATGGTGAATTTTTCTTTGTTGTTTTCTTTATTTTTTTATTTTTTTATTTTTACTTTTGAAATTATTTAATTTGTCTTTCAATTATTCTCTTAATTTTTAAATTTTATATATACGACATAGAATTGAAGTTTGTGTCCAATAATGTATTAAACTTCTAATTTTTTAAAATTTTAAAAAAATGTCAAATAGAAATTTATGATTTTTTTGAAATTAAAAAATTTAGTAGATACAAAATAAAAAATTAATAAAACATTTAAAATACAAATTTTGTATGATACTACATAAGATGTCTATAAAATATACCACGAACTTTAACAACAAATGAAATTTTTTACTTTATACAGTTTAAGTACCAAATTAAATTATTCAAGATCCAACATAATTCAATATTTAGTCATTTTTAATCCAATATGTGTACATGAGGTCAACCATTTTTTAATTTAATATTAAGTTATAAAATTACTTATATTTTTAAAAATAGTTTTATTATTTCAAATTTATAATATTACCCTTTTAACTTTTTATAATTCAATCCCGAACCTTTAGAAATTTCTTGAGCCTCTAAACAAAGAAATAAAATCAAAAGATTTAAGAGAGATTCGGGATTAAATAAGAGGATGACTTATTATTTAAAAACTAATTTTCACTCGAGTTTAAAAAAAAATATTTTTAATTTAGTCTTAATTGTTTTTTTAAATTAAAAAAAAAAAAAAAAGATGATGAGGAGTCATTGGGCTTGTAAATATTTATGGGAAAAATAACACAAATAAAATAAAGTACATTTAAATTAGTACTTATTTTATTTGTTTCTTAAATATATATATATATATATAAAAGACTACACTTTTTTTCACCCACCTATATGGAGCACTGCACCCAATTAATCACCGCCGCACACACAAGCGAAATCCCAAAATTACCCCTGGAAATCAAAACTCATAGGGGGTAAAATCGTCTTTCTAAATATTATTTTCAAATTTTCGCTCCAAAACTGCCTTGCGGCTAAAAGTAAACATAACAAAACAATAAAAGCAAAAGCCCCAACACGCCCTAATCGTTCACTGTGCCCTAAAAAATAAAATAATTATTATAATTATTTATTGTTTATTTTTTTCCTCCCTTCCCAAAACAAACCCACCACGTTTACCTCGGTAACCAAACTAACCTGGACCTCATCCTCATATTTTCACGGATGAAGGTAATTAATGACGCAGTAAAAAAAAAAGGGGGAAAATTAAATTACCTTGTCTACGAAATATCGATTATGCCCTTGGAACTGAGCTTGTTTCCCTTTTGACGCCTACCCTTCAAATATAATAATATAATCCAAAGGGCTAAGGCCACGTCTGGGGGATTTGTTATAAATAGATTAAATTACGGAAAAGCCCCTACCTGAACATGGGCAATACGTTAAATTACGTAAAAGCCACTACCCTAAAAGTCTTCACAATGTACGAAGTGCCCTTACAGGCTTGGTGGGTTTTTTTTTTTTTTTTTTATTATTTTTATAATCATCTTTCCAAGGCAATAGGCTTGGACATGGCCCTGAAATATTTGACTCTCCTTCCGCCTGCCCTACGCTGGATTAAATTCCCATTTTACCCCTATGTCATACTATTTTTATTACGTTCGATCAAATATGGTAAAGTTTGTTCGATCGATATATCTTAGTCTTTATTGAGTTAATGACGTTAATGATAAAGTTTATGAATGACGTTAATAATAAAGTTTATGATTCGACCGTTTATGAACCATAACTGATTTTACTTTCTCACCAAGTTATTTAAAGGTTTGGAAGTATCTCGATGGGAAGGTTATATTCGTCATTTATATTCTTGTGTCTGACGTACTTAACTTAATTTTCTTTTGTTATTTTGGGTGTTATTAATGGTTTCAGTTGTATCGATTTAGTTTTATTTACTTTTGTTGCAGTGTACACTTGAAAAGACAAATTTAAACGCTTTTAATATGCGTTTGATTTCTCCTTCTAAGCCCGACTCATAACCTTCTACGATCGTTTGAATTATTAAGGAGCCCTGATAGTTTATATGTTAGCCGGTTCAATTTTAAAGTTTTTGAATACGACAAAATTTATGTTTGACTTTTGTTCTTCTAAAAGTAGAGTTCAATTTATAAAGGGACGAGAAGATACCAATAGGGCAGTTGTGTTGTCAAGATTATAGTTAGGTGTGTTGGGTGAAAGTCCTATGTCGGGCTAATTTAGAGAATGATCATGAGTTTATAATTAAAGAATACTCTCTCTATTGACTTCGACGTCCGGTTGAAGCCAATATTTTCCAAAGCTCATTAGTGACGGGTGTACCTATGGCCTAAAATAGACTCTATAAATGTTAGGAAAAGACGTAAATACCCTTGAAAAAATACAAATAGTGCCCAAATAAGCTGATGGCTGCAGCAAAATAAAGTCATGATTGTTTTCAATTTAAAAACAATAAATAGAGAAAGAAGTTCGAATCCCACGTCTCGATAATATAGCATGCACTTGCACACTGCCCCCCTCTTCCTCTTTCTCTCTCACTCACATTTTTCCCCCATCCCATAAACGCCATTGAAGCAGTTCGACCAAGCTCCGGCAAAAACACTCTCTACTTTCAACCACTTGCCATGGCTTCCATGGTTGAGGACTTTCCAGCTCCGGTTGTATCGGCTCGGAACTGAAGCGGTGGACGCCGGCGATATCTCCAATTCCGGCTTCGGAGGGGTAGGTTTCATGGTGAGTTACAGAGGCTTGGATGATGATCATTAATTGCTTTTGATTGATTTGAGGAAGTTTTTTCCTCGAATAATATATATTTCCCGTTCACATGCTGTATTGAGTCTGATTTAAGCATTCGTTCTATTTGATTCCACCATTGAGACCTCTTTCACATGGATTTTGTCACTGAGAGTGAGTGAAAATCTTTTATCCGCCATTGAAGCAAAGCAAAGCAACCACCGAGACGACGGCCATAGTTAATTTTATTCGTTTTGGAGGTCAAATCATTTTTTCCAGAGCTCTAATGGAGGGAGCAATCAATGGATTTCTTAAACGGTATCTATTGTACTTCATGGCTATGTGCTTAACCTTAACAATGGAGAGTTCATTAGTTGCTTCTCTATCTCCCGATGGAGAAGCGCTTCTCTCTCTCATATCTGCTGCTGGTCCTTCTGTTCTTGCCTCTTGGAATCCATCTAGCCAAAACCCTTGTTCTTGGGAAGGAATCACTTGTTCTCCTCAGAACAGAGTCATTTCATTATCTCTTCCTAAAACGTTCTTAAACCTCTCTGTTTTGCCTCCTGAGTTGTCTTCTTTATCTTCTCTGCAACTTCTTAATCTCTCTTCCACCAATGTATCTGGCTCAATCCCCTCCTCTTTTGGCCTACTCACTCATCTTCGCCTGTTGGACCTTTCATCCAACGATCTCTATGGTCCAATTCCTCCTCAGCTTGGTTCTCTTTCTTCACTTCAATTCCTTTTCCTGAATTTCAATAGACTTTCTGGTAAGATTCCTCCGCAGCTTGCTAATCTGGCTTCTCTGCAAATTCTTTGCCTCCAAGACAATTTGTTTAATGGCTCTATACCATCACAATTTGGTTCTTTGCTGTCTCTTCAAGAGTTTCGAATCGGAGGGAATCCGTTTCTTTCTGGAGAGATTCCGTCACAGATGGGGCTGCTTACTAATCTCACTACATTCGGGGCAGCGGCTACGGCGCTTTCGGGGGCTATACCGTCTACATTTGGGAACTTAATCAACCTCCAAACTTTGTCACTCTATGATACTGAGATATCTGGTTCAATACCTCCTGAGTTGGGGCTTTGTTCTGAGCTAAGGGATTTGTATTTGCATATGAACAAGCTCAATGGTTATATTCCTCCTCAGCTGGGTAGGTTGCAGAAGCTTACTAGTTTGTTTCTCTGGGGCAATGCTCTATCTGGGTCGATACCGTCGGAAATTTCAAATTGTTCGGCTCTAGTTGTTTTTGATGCGTCGGAGAATGATCTTTCTGGTGAAATCCCAAGTGATTTAGGGAAGTTGGTTGTTCTTGAACAGTTTCATGTATCGGACAATTCGATCTCGGGTGCGATACCGTGGCAGCTAGGCAACTGCACAAGCTTGACTGCCCTTCAGCTTGATAATAATCAACTATCAGGTGTAATTCCACCAGAACTTGGCAATTTGAGATCCCTGCAAAGCTTTTTCTTATGGGGGAATTCTGTGTCAGGATCCATACCATCTTCCTTTGGCAACTGCACTGAGTTATATGCCTTTGATCTTTCAAGAAACAAGCTCACTGGGGTAATCCCAGAAGAAATTTTCAGCTTGAAGAAGCTGAGCAAGCTTTTGCTCCTCGGAAATTCTTTATCTGGCGGGTTGCCTCAAAGCGTCGCAAATTGTCAATCATTAGTGAGGTTGAGGCTTGGAGAAAACCAGCTTTCAGGCCAGATTCCGAAGGAGGTAGGACGGTTGCAAAATCTCGTCTTTCTCGACTTGTATATGAATCATTTTTCGGGTGGCCTTCCGCCTGAGATTGCTAATATTACAGTTCTTGAGCTACTTGATGTGCATAATAACTATATAACTGGTGAAATTCCTCCCCAGCTTGGGGAGTTGGTGAACTTGGAGCAGCTCGATCTCAGTCGAAACAGCTTCACCGGTGAAATTCCTGAGAGCTTTGGAAACTTCAGTTATTTGAATAAACTTATTCTCAACAATAATCTACTGACAGGGTCAATTCCGAAGTCCATCAAGAACCTGGAGAAACTAACTCTACTTGATTTGAGTTACAACAGTCTCTCTGGTACCATACCACCAGAAATTGGTTACATGAAGAGCTTGTCGATCAGTTTGGACTTGAGCTCGAATGGGCTTACCGGAGAAATTCCCGAGGCGATGTCCAGTTTGACACAGTTACAATCACTTGATCTTTCCAATAACATGCTTTCTGGAAACGTTAAAGTGTTGGGTCTCTTGACTAGTCTCACTTCTCTCAATATCTCCCACAACAATTTCTCAGGTCCTATGCCTGTAACGCCATTTTTTAAAACGCTACCACGAGATGCTTATGATCAGAATGTGAATCTTTGTAAATCACTCAATGGATTTACTTGTTCTTCGAGTTCGATGCGAAGAACTGGCTTAAAGTCTGTAAAAGCTGCTGCTTTGATTACCATCATTCTTGCTGCAGTTCTCATCCTAATTTTTGCATTGTGGATAGTAGTTTCACGAAATCGCAAGTACATGGCAGAGAAACATTCCAGGACGTCGTCCCCTGCATCGGCTGCCGAGGATTTCTCTTATCCATGGACCTTCATCCCATTTCAGAAGCTCAATTTTACCATAGATAACATCTTGGAATCCATGAAGTACGAAAACATAATTGGAAAAGGTTGTTCTGGGGTTGTTTATAAAGCAGATATGCCAAATGGTGAATTAGTTGCAGTGAAGAAACTATGGAAAACGAAGCAGGATGAAGAAGCAGTTGACTCGTGTGCAGCGGAGATTCAAATTCTCGGGCATATTCGACATCGAAACATAGTGAAGCTCATTGGTTATTGCTCTAATAGAAGCGTCAAGCTACTTCTCTACAACTACATTTCCAATGGTAATCTACAACAACTCTTGCAAGGAAACAGGAATTTGGACTGGGAAACTAGGTATAAAATTGCAGTTGGGACAGCACAGGGTCTAGCTTATCTTCATCATGATTGTGTGCCTGCAATTCTTCACAGAGATGTCAAGTGCAATAACATACTTCTAGACTCCAAGTTTGAAGCTTATCTAGCAGATTTCGGCCTAGCAAAGTTGATGAATGCTCCAAATTATCACCACGCAATTTCGAGAGTAGCAGGTTCTTACGGTTATATAGCCCCAGGTAGATTTCCTTTTCTATTTGTCGCTCAACTATCTTTACGGTTGAATTTGTTTCTAAAATTTTCCCAAACCAATGCAGAATACGGATATACCATGAATATAACCGAGAAGAGTGATGTCTATAGCTATGGAGTTGTTCTACTAGAGATACTAAGTGGCCGTAGCGCAGTTGAGGCACGAGTTGGAGACGGTCTTCACATTGTTGAATGGGTGAAGAAGAAGATGGCAAGCTTCGAGCCTGCTATATCGATACTCGACGCAAAGCTCCAAGGCTTACCAGATCAGATGGTTCAAGAAATGCTTCAAACACTTGGTATAGCCATGTTTTGTGTTAACTCCTCTCCAGCAGAAAGGCCAACAATGAAGGAAGTGGTAGCATTATTGATGGAGGTGAAGAGTCCTCCAGAAGAATGGGGCAAAACCTCCCAACCTCTGATAAAGCAGTCCTCAAATTTAAGTTCAAATAATTCTTGCTTACCCACAAGAAAATTGGGGTGAGAATTGAGGGAAATGGTTGAAATAGAGAGATCTTTGTGGCATCTAATTGAACTTTGCAATCTTGTACAGCTTTTGTTTAATGGAAGAGATCAATTCATTTGGTCACATTCGAAATAATCTTGGTTAATGAACCATCTATCCGTCTATCGACATTCAAAATACTTTTAACGAACTTATTATCAACCCCATATATCATTAACAATATATCGACATTTGGTCCACATATTAGTTAACGAACCTGTCTATCCACCTCATATATTTTAACAAGACGATACCGACTCGTCGATATGCAACAAAGCAGATTCTAAACATATTTCAAAACGAACTAAGAACTTGATATTTGTTATTATTATTAACCACATATATTATTATCAATATATCGAGATTTCATCCATATATCCGCCCCGTATATTTTAACGAGACGATAACTACTCGTCGATATGCAACTAAACAGTTTCTAAACATTTTTCAAAGCGAACTAAAAACTTGGTATTCGTTATTATTATTATTATCAATATATCGACATTTCGTGTATATATTAGTTAATGAACCTATCTATCCACCCCATATATTTCAACGAGACGATACCTACTCGTCGATATGCAACTAAGCAGTTTCTAAACATATTTCAAAACGTACTAAAAACTTTGGTATTTGTTATTATTATTATAATCAATCCACAAGATGGGCACCTGAAATAAAGGGGAGGAACTCCTTGGCAGTGATCTTCCAGATTTCCAACATGTGTAGTGTGGCGTAGTAGGCCATATCTTGCAGGAAAAAAGCAGACAAGCTGTGGAGGGCATGCTTCTCTTACTTTGAAGGGCACATGCTTCAGAAGACAAATCTTGTCTCCTCTCCACAAGCTACAATACCCTTCATCACATCCAGCACCAAGTCAAAAAAGAGGTCAAAAAGATGCAAACCCTATTATCATTCATATTCTACTTCATGATTTTGGTCAACTTTTACACAATTTTCATTCTTCTATTCCATCAGCTTTTGAATCCTCAACTTTATTTCTTTTTCCATGTTAGTTCTTCCATTATCAAAATATCAAGATTAATCCCTTCTCTTTTCTTGAATTCTAAATGCAATAATAGATGGAATATAACATATAGTTAATAAACTATGTTTATATTACACATTCATGAACATAAAAACAAGATTTCTATTGCAGATACCAAACTAGAAGTCAGGGATGAAATTGAAGCTTTAAGGAATTAGTGATCCAAATGAACAAGGGTAAAGGTTTGGAGACCAACTATGAAACTATAAGAGTTTAGAGATCAAAATCATACTAATAAAAACGATGACCATTGAAAGCAATGAAAAATGTAACCAAGAAAGTGAGGGAAGTTTGAAAAATAATTAATGCACAATACAGATAATGAAAAGTTATGTAATCTTTAAGAATGCCTTTCAGAATCATTCCACTAAAGCTAAGATAATGCCTATAATGACCACTGCTAAAAGTTGTAGACAACATTTGGAACCACCCCAGATATCAACCTTTTCCAACCATGTGCAATGGGCCTAATAAATGAGTGATATCATAAAAATGCATCACCCCTTTCCTCCTTTTTGAATGGTTCCTCCACTATATAAATCAGATTAAGAGACAGAGAACCTAAATCTTCCAGACTATATACAACTCTTGGGACCTTTTTACCCAAACTTTTTAGAACTTAAACAGCCTTGGAGAATAATAAGCGTTAACAACTTTCCAATCATACCTGATTAACAACTTCTAAAAGTTCATAATCTATGAAGAATTAAAGATGAAATTCACCTCAGTCCATATAAACTAATGAACTGCAGCTTTACGACTTCGATGAGACTAGTAAAATCATCACCTGAAAGAAGTTCCTAAGTTTCATATAGCAGTTGGGCATCAGCCTATAATTCCAGCATCTAGAACATTTAAAAGTTCAAGCTATTAAACAGGAAATTGATTCCATCTATCCAGGAGAGAGGTATAAAGGCTGCAACACTCAAAAATTTTAAGTCTATACATGGTTTTCTTATTGTTTTTGAAAAGAAATGAGATTTTATTGAGGGTGATTAGTAAAACGAAAGAAAAGTCTTTTCTGCAAAGGAGCCTATACAAAACTACTTTGGTTTAGAACTTCAAATTTTGAGAAAGTTTCCATTTTACAGGCACAAGAGAACTCTAATACCAATGCAACTACAGTCAATATCAATGAAATATGGTTTCCTTCTCAAAGAACACAGAAAAAAGCTATGTCTTTCAACCCCATCAAGCCCGAAAAAGAGGAAGCCAGAAATCAATCACACGCATAAAATTATAATTTACTGGGTCTACAATAAATATAAGCAGTATAAAATTGAATTTGTGCAAAAGTTGGTGCAATAATTTATAAAAGAAATAGACGGTCCGATAATGGAAGAGAATCTTAACCACACGTTAGAAGATGAAGCAAAATGAGGACTGATAACTCCCCAGAGATTCCCTTCTGTTCCTCCATACAAGGAAATTGAAAGGAAATATATATGAATATATATATATATATATATATATATATATATATGTCCATTGAAGGTATGCCATTGAAAGTTAAAACTTCTAAATATTTCCATGTTAACTTCTTCCCGACATGTAGATCTTAGTTACCCGCTTATTAGAACCTGCAAGAAGCTTTTCTTTGCTCTTATCACATCCATTATTGCAAAAAAAGTATGTAGGAGAAAACTCCAAAATTAGGGCTCCAAAAAGCTTATCTTAGAGCAAATCTTCCGATGAGATTCAGCAGGCAGTGTAAGCTACATTTTATGGTTGTAAGTTGTCAGGAGCGTATGGTATATCCTACAGACATTCTGTTTCCAAGTTCAATGAATACCTCCTAGTTCATTTTGCTACATACACATCATCTCCCTCAGTTTCATGTATAGTCCTCATCAAATCCACTTTTCTTTTGTTTGGGCTTCAATCAAATTATTTGGTATGGTCCTTCAAAAAGGTTCTGACCCAGGCTGCTAGAAAATTCAGGAAGCAAACTGTCTAAAGTTGTAGCAGACCAATTGGTGGATGAATGTTTAACTTGTAAAGCAGATCCAATTACATGGTGTTGTAATTAGAATTAACAAATATTGATCTTCGATCCTTTATTCTTCAAATGTGTTTTAATACTATTCTTAACTGTCTCGTAGAAAGATACCAAAGCAAAGTTAGCAGTCTCTTGTCTTCCATTAGGAGCTTAGATGAGAGATGACAGAGTTGATGTAACGACCCAAGCCCACCCCTAACAAATATTGTCCTCTTTGGGGTTTTCTTTTCCGGGCTTCCCCTCAAAGTTTTAAAAACGCGTTTGCTAGGGGGAGGTTTCCACACTCTTATAAAGAATGTTTTGTTCCCCTCTCCAACCGATGTGAGATCTCGCAGCTGACATATGGAAGATTCTTATGACAGTGGAATTGGAGGAGTCTTTGTGGAGTGATCCCTCTCCATCACAGGCACATCAAGAAAAAGAACACCTATTGGCCAATTTTTCTACAATCTACAATTTATGGACAAGTCCAGATGAAACTTATCGGCTTTGCAGCAAAGTGATTCAGACAATCCAGCAGCATGGAAACTAGTGTGTTCCAGTTTTCCAGAGGATAAGGTCTTGCATGGCCCTTACTATGAACGGTCAAATATACAAGATGAGAACATGACTAAGAACATGTCACACACACACACACGTACATACGTGTAAAACAAAGCTAAAGAAATCTTGCAAGACCAAGATATACAGTTAGGAACCATGCCACCTTCTAGAACTAATATAAGGTGACTATTAATATGATAGCAGTAAATTGAATCTTATTCCTGTCTTTACCCTAGCTTGGATCATAAAGTTAAATATATAAATATCCCTCGTAAGTGAACTTAATTTAGTTTGCACAGGAATCTTGTCACTGGTAATAAAAATTGCAGCAGAGGAAGATCAATATCAAACAGACTAGTTCTACTTCATTTATGACTAAACCTTAGCCTTAAACACTAATGACACTCTTATGATCCCTAGCCCACAGGAGTCTCACTACTGATGATGAAGGCAATGCAAAGACTAGGCCCTTCTCCCTTCAATGTGCTGCCATTACAAAAATGAAGAGGAATCTTCAGACCACGTCTTTCTTTCCTCCTGCTAGCAGGTATTGTCCTCTCTTTGGGCTTTCCCTTTTGGGCTTCTTCTCAAGGTCGCGTCTACTAGGGAGAGGTTTCCACAGCCTTATAAAGAATGCTTCGTTCTCCTCCCCGAACGAGATGGGATCTCACAATTTGCCTTCCCAAAAAAGCTGACGAATTGCGGTTAGAACCTTAATAAGAAAGCTAAGGTCTTGCGGGGTTCGTATCCAGAGCTTTTTTTGGGGGGGAAGTTGGCTTGAAAGAAGCCGTAGACTCTTTGAAAATAAGTATGCCTCTTTGCAGCTAAATGCATCTTGGCGGTGTCATAGCGTGGGTAAATTCTTGTGTAATTAGTTGTCCTTTTGATGTTACTCAACAATTGGAAAAGCTTTTTGTAAGTAGCTCTGGGAAGGGGGTTCTCTCTTCTCCCTGCCCTTAAGCTGTATCAATTCTGTTGAATAGCACACACACACACACACACACATATATACTCAGCATTTCTGCATCTTAAACTCCAAAAAGCAAGACATTTGATCGCCAATCAAACAAAATTCCCATAAAATGCAGAATCAAATGCACCATGAAGTGCGAAATGAAATGTCTATAGTATAGCTATAATGCTTTCATTGGTAGTTCAATCCTCAATAACGAAACGATAATCAAGATTTAGCGGCATCAAGCCATTCAGAATAAACGTCAAATCATTTTTGTAGCAGTAGTGTCATTTCTCGAGGAAGAAACAATTAAACAAGTTCCCACACGCCATTCCTAACCCTAGAGCTGAGTTATTAACGCCAAACTTGCTTACAATGTCACAAGCAGCAATCAGGCAAGAAAATGAATGGGAAATTGGATATGTTTAAAATTGGGAAGAACAAAATGAAATACATGAACCTCAATTACTCATCAAGCTGTTGAAGCTCAGCCTTCAACTGCTCAATCTTAAGCCCCATGGACCTCTGCAACGCCTTCCTCTCGTTCTCGCACAATTTCGCAAGAAGCCCCTCGTACATTTCTAAAACTTCCTTCACAGCATCCCGAGCACACTCGGCCTCTTCATCAAAATAAACGGTCTCTTTAGATTCCATAGCCGACTCTATCTCTTCTCTCGCTTCGGCAAACTTGAGATTGATCCTGTCCACCTCTCTAATCTGATCAAACTCCGGCTCCGAGTTGCCCGAACCACCACTGTACCTCCTCAAACACTGAAGAGTTACAAACTGACGATTCGACCTCATTAAATACGAAAAATGGAGATCATCTGGTCGCAATTTGTAAGGAAACTCAGAATTTGGCAACAGAGCAGAATCAAGAATTCGACGAACGCTACACGAAGATGAAGAAGTAGAAGCCTGAGATTTTCCGGCAAGCAATCTGCAGAGTGAAAGGCGTAATCGAGGGCTCATTTTTTCGCAATTTCTGGATATTACGAACAAGGGGGCCAAGGAAATCAGGGTCCAGTGAGAACATGAAGCATAAAGGGTGAAAGCATCAGTTCAGCGACAGTGAAATAAGGGTTTTACACGTCACTGAGGACTTGTTTGGTACGGATTATAGAATTCCAAAACAATTTTGAGAGTCTAAATAAATAAAAACAAATTTATATTTCAAAAATTTAATTAAGATCCTTAAAATAAAAAATATTTTAAACTTAATTTTGGATGAAATAACCCTTTATTTAAAAAATATATATTTTTTAAATTTTATAATCAGACTTTATTTTTTTTAGTTGAATCAATCTTTTATTTATTTTATATTTTAAAAATTAACCTTAGAAAAAAAATTAATACCTTATTAAACGAGATATAATAGTTAGATTGAATTCAATGCAAGTGTAATTGATATTGAACCCATAAGAAAAAGAAGTGAAAGTATAATAATATTGAACTCATTTTGATTATATTTTCTAAAAAAATAATATATCTTGCATCAAGAAAAAAATTATTAAAAATTCAATTTCTAGCCTCGTTATAAATTCTTTTAAAAAATTAACCTAAATTAGTGAGACAAAGAATAGAGGGACAGTCTCGAGACTACCTTAGCTCCTCTCTTCTTGGGAATCTGTACATCCCTTCTCGTCAATATGAACAACTATTTCTCAAGGACAAGTTTAGATACCTTTGACAAACACAATGTCAAATGGACAGTTTGGTCACTAATCTAACTATACCGAGTTATTAAATTTAAAATAGTAAATGTATTATATAATACAATAACACAAGTATATAATAAAAACAAAATTTAATTATTGGATATGCATCCAAAATCATGAACAAGATTATAACTCTGTCAAGAGTTGTTGGATTAATAAATTAATGCAAAGTTAATCAGAAGCAGAGATAAGTGGAAAATGATCACCAAACCACAAATCAGGTCAACAAAACCTCCAAAACCAACAGCCCCACTTACCCAACGTTGTATAAATACCTGTTGCCTTCAAAGTTTCTTCAGAGCAAACAAGCTTTCAGATTTCCCCAAAATGGCAAGGCAACTACAAATGATGATGCATTCTTCACAAGCCACAGCTCAGGTTGGCATGGCTGGTGCGAGCCTTCTCTTGTGTGCTTTTGCATTGTTTATGTGTGCTTCCCATGCTCGGAAATGGCGTCGTCGCTGGAATGCTTGCTTGGATTATGGCTATGAGTTTGAGGATCCTGTAATAGAGCTTAACCAAGAAGCGACAGTAGTGACTACGCAACGAGTGAATACCTGTGTTGTGAATGCCACCGAGCCGGAGAATGACAACGACGAGATGTTCTTCAGCAGAGAGCAACGAGCTACTGTATGGGAGAAGAACATACTCATGGGTGGGAAGTGTCAACTACCGGACTTCTCGGGCGTCATATTATACGACTCCAATGGAAACGTCGTAACCCCTGCTAGAACTCAGTTTCCTCTACTCACCTGGAAGTGAAGAGAAACATTGACAATCACAGACAAAATATCATCTCAGAATCTACCTTTCATTTGTTTTTCTGTCCTCTCCCTAAGAGCTCGCCATTGTATGCAGCCTTGTATCTTTCAAACCCCTGGAATGTAATCAATCTTGCAATGAAATGATAATTTTATCACCAAAAACACAAAAACAACAGCCCATTCGTATTCAGTCTTTCAAAGTTAACGTGCAATCACGTAAAACAAGTCGATATCAAGTTTTAAGTTCTATTTGTGGACGCACGAAGTGACTCGACCGCATCCGCAAGTTTACATTTCAGAGTATCTGGAGATTCCATAAGATGGAACGCCTCTTCTTCCTCAATTTCAAGAAGCATAGCAGCAATCTCTCCTCCATCGCTTCGCTTAAGAGACTCCACAAGGGACGAATGTTGTTTGTGCAACATCTATAATTTATACGACAAATTATTAACTCGGAGAAAAAGTTTCATGAACCAACCCGTGTGATCAATGCACAAAAGTTCTATATCTAGTAATGAGGCAAAGTAGAACAAATAACCTTAATCAACGTCGAGGTGACCACAACAGATTGACACTTTTGATTGCAGTGTCTTGATGTAGATTGTTTTACTGAAGTTAAAATCTTTTTAATGTTGGGGCCAAAGCCTAGGTCGAACATTGTGTCCAACTCATCCAATACCTGTTTCATAAGAACAATATAAAAAATTCACAATCTTGATGGTTTCCTGAGAATATGAACCCAGATATCGATATAGTTTCGTATCTAAATTAGCAACCTAGCGCCTATTTTAAGCAGAAATAACTGAAAATTATAGCAGATTATCAAAAATAAGAAGGGTCAATCCTAGAAGATGTGATATCTGCGGCTTAAACAGAGCAAGGAACAGTTTATTTTTTTCAATTACTGTCCACGAAAACTTCAGATAAAATTTATTTTTAGAGATGTAGTATGAATAGTTGACTGCATACCAAGTACTTGATTTCATCCGAAACCATGCTCCCGTCTTCAATGAGTTCAGAGACCTCATTAGGGGTGCCGATTAACAGGCCGATCGAGACATCTGATGCACCATTCTGAAGTTCTAATTTTCCAAAACCATTGTCCTTTGCAGTTTTCAACTGCTTGTAATTGCTGATGAACTTCGCCATCTGAAACACCTGCAGGGTGATATTCTTATGTCAACCAAACTGTAGTTGGACTTAACATCTTATTCATGAAGGTCTGGATACCTCGTCAGATAGCTCCGTGGTTGAGCACATAACGAAGGCTCGGGGATGCTTGGACCTTACACCATTTGATTTTGCATCTCTTTTTAGATTCTAATAAGAGCCAATTGTAGACATAACAATGAGGGAAAAGATCATGAAAGTGAACAAGCATTTATTCAAATCTAGATGGAATTTGGAATATTAAAACATTCCAAATGCAGATCAAATAAAAGGCACGGTGAGGAGAGTGAAAAACTCTTAAAATGAAGAAGAATAGACCAAGCAAGATAGCCAATTCCACAATTCAAGAACTGGGAATGAGAATTACGAGCATATTAAAAGACTACATTTATCATAGCTTAAACTTAAAGCTTTTGGGTTTAGTGTAAATTTAACAGGCAATTGCAATAGATCTTAATTTTATAGTCTAACTAGCTAAGATATTATATGTAATAGCCCAAGCCCACAGCTAGAAGAAATTGTCTTTTTTGGACTTTCCCTTTCGGGCTTCTCCTCAAGGTTTTTAAAACGTGTCTGCTAGGGAGAGGTTTCCACACCCTTATAAAGAATGTTTTGTTCTCCTCCCCAATCTATGTGGGGTCTCACAATCCACCCACCTTCTAGGTATAGCGTCCACGCTGGCACTCGTTCTCTTCTCCAATCAATATGGGGACCTACCAATACACCCCCTTCGAGGTCCAGCATCATTGCTGGCACATCGCATCGTGTCCACCCCATTAGGGGCTTAGCCTCCTCGCTGGCACATTACCCAATGTCTGGCTCTGATACCATTTGTAACAATCCAAGCCCATCGCTAACAAATATTGTTCTCTTTGGAGTTTCCTCTCAAGGTTTTTAAAATACGTCTGATAGGGAGAGGTTTACACATTTTTATAAAAAATGTTTCGTTCTCCTCTCCAACCGATATGGGATCTCATTACATTATATCATTGATTAAAAGCGAAACGGTTGAAAGTTCAAATTTCCATCTATATGTCGTTGAACTGAACAAAGGTTCAGGATTTCCAATATAATTTCTTCCTTATATCATATTAATATTCCATATATGAAGCCTCATTAGTCAAATTAATATTCAAGCACACAAAATTCAAATGCACATGTTCCAAAACATATTTAAAATTAGAATAGCCTATACTTCTAATCTGCTGCTTCTGAGACTTCATTAGACAAATTTCGACATTGGAATTTCTAAAAATCAACCCAAAGATAAACTTTAATCAAGAAATTGTCAAATAGTAACATACATCTCCATCAAATACACTTTTGAATGATATTATGAACTCAACGCCATCATAAATTCATTAAGTGCCAAAGGATAATTAGATTCAAATTGATAAAAGAAGAAGAACCTGAATGAGAGGCAACAAGTAAGTTAAAGCCCTTTCTGGTCCATAAAGAGATCCCAATACCACATTCTTCCCTTCCAAAAGAGCTGGAATCCCTACACAAAGCAACTCAGAAGGAACAAAGAATCCCATCCCTTCCGCAGCCTCCGCCACTTCATTATAAAGCCCCAACTCCTTGAAACCTGTCATCACCTTCTCACCTCCGTTCCCACTCCCTTTCACAGCAGAGTTAGAACTCAATGATTCTCTCGAGATATTCGACGAGCCTTTGAGTTTCCTGTTCCTGAACTTTTCAAGAAGCATCGCTTCTCTGTCCGTTCGTGGCGGTCGATCATTTTCCGTTTCGGAGGTTCTGGAGAAGGAAGAGGAAAAATATCGAGAAGCTAAGAAAGCGTTCAAGGAGATTACCGGATTGTGGAAAGAGGAACGTTTCGTTGGACATGAGAGGCTGTTCAAATAGTGGGAGAGCTCGAGAAGAGCTTTCCTTCTACTTCCCATGGCGGTGCTGTAAGGCCGTTCAACCTGCCTCAGGTTCAATTGTTAGGTTACGTTTTTAAAATTTCGAAGTTAACGATATTTATCGTTCATTTTTAGTCAATTTATTAAAATTGATTTTGGTGCGAAATTAATAAGAATTTTATATTAGGTAAAATTACATTTATTTTCTTAAAAAATCAATAATAGTATTTTTCTTACATTTTATATTAGGTAAAATTACATTTATTAGGCGAAATTAATAAGAATTTTATATTTGGGGGGAATAAATGATCTGATATTCATAATATATTTCTTTTAACAATGATATTCATAATATATTTTTTATTTTTAAATTTTATGTTGATTTCTTCTTGATTTATTTATTATGATCTTCAAAAAAAAACTTAATTTTAAAAATAATTTTAGTATAACCAAGCAAACAAACTCATAAGTGCAAGTAGTATTCATAATTAAAAAAAAAAAAAAAAAACTAAATAATCAATACACATACTTGAAACTAAAATAAATATAGTTCAAACCCAATATTTTAAATGCAAAATAAAAATAGAATTATCTAAAAAAAAAAAATTGGGATCAAATGAGATTTAAACTGAAAAAAACTATTATACTAATAATCATTTGAACATTCATTGATATTATCATCATTTCCAATGCTAGGATGAAAATTTTTTATAAGGCAGCCGTTCAGAGAAAGATTTCTTATCCAAAAATGTTTCAAAAAGTTTGCATTATCTCTAAAAACAGGCTGTCCTAACCACCGAACAGCTATTCCATCCCCAATGTCCATGAAACCTACTCGAAATAATCTATCTTTTGCGAGATTATTCCCGATGTAATCATAAAAAACTAATCTTTCAGGAATTTTAGACCAAGCTTCTGATAAACTTCGCAAAAGAATAAAAGAAGAGATTCAAGAACTGGCTCAAAATTCAGTATCATTCGCTGCTATGTCTTACTTTTCCAAGTCATAGCGATGCATGTGGGGAGGGTTGATGGGTAGATACTCAAAACATTGCAATTTCAACACTAAAAAGACAGCAATTAAGCAGTAAATTAGAATGCTTCCCTTACAGAGAGGTTGGATTTAATCATTCATTGGTAACATTCAGGCTTCAAAACGCCAATATATGGCAAATTTCTGTACAGTTCTGCAAAGTCCATTCCATAGCCCACGACAAAGTAATCTGGACACTGCTTAAAACAAAACCATCTAAGAAATTAGTTTAACTGAACCAAGTAATGGCAAACCAAGAATGTGTGATTGGTGATTGTGGTGCTTTCATTTACCTACTGATTGGAAAATAGTTGCGAGGTCTTCGATACGAAGAAAAAGGATAGATAGTGTTTGTAGTTTCAGCTTCGTTTCATAACTATTAGGCTTTTGGTTTTCGAAAATTAAGCTTAAAATACTACTTTTACCTATGAGTTTCTTCGGTTTTTGGAAATTGAAGCCAGTTTTTTAAACAAAAAAAAGAGAAAAACAGAGAAATCTTCTTGTTTTTTTAATTCGATTAGGAATTCAAATGTTTTTTTTTTTAAAGAAAAGTTAAAAACAAAATAATTATCAAATAGATCCGTTTCATCTTACTTCAAACCCATGGTAGAACTTTCCTTCACCGACTAGCTGAAAATGAACCTTTCGTCTAGTTGGTTTATCAAGAAAAGTGCATACTGATACAGCTGAAGCTCCTTTTGCCTCCATATGAGCAAGGAGACATGATAAAGTATTTCCAGAATCTACAATATCCTCAACCTAAAAGGAGATTCATTATAAAAGTCAAGAACATGCTAAATATGCTTTACAAGAATTATGGGAGAAATGAATCAATCTCAATGGACAAGTATCAGTAAACTAGTATTTGTGTCAACAGTAACCCATATCAAATACAGAAAGACAATCACCCTATAGCTGACACAAAAGAGGAAACACGTGTTCTTGAAAAACATAAAGACCATGAAAGAGAGGCCCACCTCTCAAGGAGATTTAACCGAGTAGAATAGCGGGGCAGATTAGCTAAAGGCATGAGCATTCATATTTTTTCTGTTTATTCCAAATGGGCAATCCTCCTGTTCTGACAAGTTCTTGAGAAAATCGGTTTATAACTTCATATTTTTTTAGAGGAATCAAATGGTTTTGTTAACAGCTCAAAGGATACACTAGGGGTTGCCTAGAATTCCACTCGAAGTCAAGAACAGTACAAATAGACCTCCAAATGCTAGGAACCGAAAAGAAAATAAAAATCTAAGATTCAGAGCTCCTTCCTTCAAAGAGGAAAACAGGGACAAAGTCATAATTTCTCTCTTCAAATATATACTCGATCCTGATGAGATTAATTTTTAGATGGAGAGAGTGGCAATTTATCTTTTTACTGATTAAATTTTATGTAGTCTTTATGATTTTTTTTTTTAAAAAGTGTTCATATCAGTAAGGTTCATATAATTGTTCCAAACCAACATTGATCTGGAGTATGATCTTAACCTCGATTAATATTTAATCGGACCGTACTCTTTGCTTTATTTCATGGATTGAAAAGTACTCCTTTCAAATCTATGCCAAAATTGATGAATTCAGAATCTAATTTCAATAACCCTATTTTCTTTCCCACCCGAGTAGTAAAATACTGGCATGCAAAACTTCCTAAAAAAGAACACCCACATTTGAACAGAATCTACCTTTATCAGAAACTCCACCAAGCATCAGCGATTCAGTATAGAGGCATGAAGCGAAGAAAAACACCGAAAAAGGAAGTCCAAGGCCACCACGTAAGCCGGAGTAGTTAGGCAAAAAATCAAACAAAAAATACCAAGAATGACAAAGAAAGGCCCCTTGTGCCACCGGGAATCCGAATTTGAGTTGCTGACTTAATCAAGGAGAATAAGTGCAGCACAGTCACTTAGGGCGCAGGAAGAGAAAAAGGAAAATCCAAACACAAAGATTCAATGGCGTATTAGGCGAAAAAATAGACGGAGCGAGAAAGATTGAAGGCAAATACCAGAATTACGTGCTTGTTCTTGACATCCACTTTCAAGTCCGACGAAATTCCAGGAGCACCGTTAGACTCAGTACCAACACCGTAAGATTCGACCCGAACAAAGTCGAGAGTAATTGGAAGATTGATGCGACGGACCAAGTCAGCCAGGAAGATGAAGGCTCCAGTGGCGACGCCGACGATGACCGGCGGCGAAGAGGTTTCAGAGAAGTCGGCAGAGATTTGGGAGGCGAGGTCGGCGACTCGAGCCAAAATCTGGTCCTGGTTCCAGAGCACTCTCTCAATGTGAGAATGGAGTGCCATGAACGACGATAGGGATCGGCGCAAAGTTGGTCTGTTCTAAAAATGAGTCCTCTCTGTAAATCTTAATTTAATTTAAAAGTTTTTTTTTTTTTCACAAAATAGTAATTTGATTTCTATCAAAATTCCATCTTCTTACCTTATTATTACATACTATTTATCCTTAGAACTTACCATGTCTGTCAATTTTTTTAACGGTCACCTTTTAAATTAAGTAATATAATAAGAAACTAGATGGAACTATTAAGTAGATATAAAAATCTAGATAGGTGAGTCATCACCGACTTGAACAATTAAGTAAATACAAAAAACTAGGCAAATGAGTTCTCACCGACATGGACGATTAAGTGAACATAAGAAACTAGGCAGTGAGACCTCACCAACTGAATGATTAAGTAGATATAAGAAATTAGGCAAATGAGTTCTTACTCATATTAACGATTAAGAAATATAAGAAACTAGGCAAGTGAGTCATTGCTGACTTGAACGATTGAGTAGAGATAAGAAGATGGGTAAATGAGTTTTTACCGACTTGAACAATTAAGTAAATGTAAGAAACTAGGCAAATGGGTTTTTACCGACTTGAAGGATTTCAACCACCGAACAAACATTTTATTTGGTGGACAACATCACTAGAGTGTATTATTAAATTTAACTATGAAGAAATGCACTTGAAATCGAATAGCACCGTCTTGTGTGATACAATGATAAATAGGCTTCTACTAAAATAGTCATTTTAAATATAAAGTAATAATAAGTATATAATATTGATATTATATATTACATATAAATTGAACTTTATACTTTGGTAAATTTGACAATTTATACCTTATTATAGGCTTGATTTTTTTATTAAATAAAATAGCGAGATATTTTTACCAATTTTTTAATAATTTGAAGTTACCATGATTGCCCTCGGGAGCATTGATGAAAACCCCAAATGAATGGCCCATGAGTTTGAATATGAGCCCGAAACGAGAAGCCCATCTGCTAAAATTGGCCACGAAGGAGACGGATGGCCCAAATTTCTGAAGGAATTTGGCGCCAAAATTTCCTGTGGATCCCTTCAAATTGAAACACAAACAAACACAGAAAGATCGAATCAAAATCTGTAAAGCAGGGCATGTCGACGATCTATCTTCATCGTCGTATGATGTTACCAGTTCTCTTACCTGTGGATCTTCATCGTCACTGATCTCGTTTCGTCTCTCTCTGTTTCTCATTTCCTTCTGTGTTTCTCTCTGTAATTTCTGCAATGGCGGTGGTTTCGATTTAGGTGAAGAAGCAGCGGAGGAGCGGGAATGAGTGGATCTATTCAGCGTGCAACGAGGAACAATCGATGCAGAAGGTGTTTTGCTCACGCACATATGGCAAAAGAGATCTGTAAATTCGAACAGAGCTTCAACATGTATTAGCAAGATGCGGATGAACAGACGAAAGTCGATGAGATACTGAATGGAAGAATTGTTGATGAAGATCAGATTTCCGGCAGTGCGAGGAGAAAAGGACGCAGTGATCGGAGTGAGTACCTTGATTTGGAAGAAGATCACAGCCAAAGTGGAGGCAACGAACGAGAAATAGGTCACTGATTTTGTAAATAGCCATCAGCCATTCACGCCTCAAAATGGAGAACAGGCGTTTCAGCATTCGAGCTCTAATGGTAAAACTATTGAGTATTATTCTAATACTGCAACTTTCCAGCACAAAAAGTTGAGCAAAAACAGTCATAAATTTGTAGATGACGTTCGAATCTGGGAGTCGCCATCGAAGAAGATTCAATCATCAGAGTGGAGAGTAAAGGCATCTCGAAAGATCGACAAAAAATGCAAGAACAAGAACTTGTGAAGGTAAGAGGGCCTTCTTCCAAGTAGAGTGAATACTTAACCGAAGAAGACGACTGCGGAGCCAGAAATGAAGAAAATATGGCAACAGAACAGAGGGCATGGTATGGAAATGTTCAAGACAATCGTTTCAAATGACAATGACTTCAAGCTCGAAAGGAAAAAGTTCGGGATCGTTTAAAATGATTTAAAATGTCATAATTACATAAGAATTTCCTTCGACTATACCCCAGAGAGAAGCAGTGATCTCTAGATTTCTAGATAAAGAATCCATGGAGAGAAGAATGAGTGCCAATGAGGAAGCCTAAAGGAAGGTGCATTATGAGATCCTACATTGGGTGGGGAGGAGAACGAAATATTCTTTACAAGAGTGAAAATCTCTCTCTAGCAGTTACGTTTTAAAAACCTTGAGGAAAAATTAGAAAGAGAAAATCTAAAGATGACAATATCAACTAGCGATGAACTTGAACTGTTATAAAAACAGTACTGATTCATTTCTAACCATATTGTGTCTCATCAATGCCCTAGCACACGACAAAACATACTAGCCCTTTTGGGCATCCTCCAACCCGACAAAGCTTCGAAAAGCCAATTGTCGATTACCTATTGGACCTTGGCAAACGACCACTCACCACAAAAATATTCATTGCTAAAGGATCATAAATATATGTTCCCATAGTACCTGAATCAGAGGGGCAAGTTCTTTCAAATATCCTGCAACTGAAACATTTTCCCTTGGCTTTCAATTTCGGACTCCTCGATATCATGCTTGGATTTAGAATTAATATCGCACCCGATGATCGATGATCGATGACCGATGATCATCAAGACAGCCATGAATCTCGAGCAATAATAATAATATGAAATAGACTCAAAATATAATAGCAAAAGCAAACATATGAAACCCTAGTTTAAAAAATCCAAAAGGAAGGAATCTGTCATCAAAGGTTGAACAATATCAAACAAAATCCTAAAGCATCCAAAACTAGAATTAAATAAAATAAAGCTGCCCGTCAAGACCCTGCAAAAAATAGACAATAACCTAGAGAGTTATGGAAGGAAGATTAAAAGAAAAGGAAAGGATAAACCCCAAACCACACAAGGAAAATTGATGACCCGGGAACCGGTGCTCTCTTTTTCGGTCTTTGTTCATTTGGCCAGGGCCAATGCACCGAGCTGATCAGATAGCTCGGGTTCGAAGGAAGCTTTGTGGAGGACTTCCATTGCCTCAGCCACCTTACTATTCAAGTCATCTGGTGACTCGATGAGATGAAGGACCTCTGGTTGGTCCATTTCCAGCAACATTCCAGTAACCTTTGCTGCATGACCTGGCTCGAGACATTCCACAAGTGGATACAACTGCTCGCCGAGCATCTGTAACAATATAATGTAGAAAGTACAGTTTCTGACATGTCTCGTCTTACAGATATGATTTCATTCTTCTCTAATGAAGGAAAGAAAAATGGTGACATACCATACGTTGGTTTTCGGGTGAAGCAGAGGCTAATGCAGAAGCGAGTGTTGATGAAGGCACAACCCTTGATCGTTGGATGTCAATGGGGGAGCTAGACACTCCAGAAGTATCAAAAGTCAGAGGCATCACTGGACCAACAAGAGCTTGAGGCAGAACAGGGGGCAGGACGGGTGGCTTTAATCCATTCCGTACATTGTTCATGTAACTAAAACCTTGTCCAGTGCCACGGAGCAGTGACTGGATTCAAGAAACAAGTCCACACAAACATCAGAAGAAAAGAAAGAAAAAGGAAAGAAACTCGTTAACGAAGCACATAAATTTCTACATAGGCTTCACGGTTTGACCCCCTCAAAAAAACTCGTAGGAAAGATTTTAATAGATCTCTGAATAACTCAAGGTAATGCAAAATCGCAGACAAATGCAGCACAAACATTGAAATGGTATCTACTAATGAAACTGACACTAAAAAAATAGCGAGTAGACAGATGATCTTAACAACGTTACCTGCTGCTGCTTATTAAATGGTTGCGAATTTCCACCTCGCCTCATCCCAGGACGTGGCCCGGGCTGTCCTTGCCTCTGAAACTGGTAAGGCATGATGAAGTTTGGACCCATACCAGGTCGCATTCCGGTCATGAGTTGAGGCTGGAAGCCGTATCCAGCAGGCTGTGAGGGCACCAGCCCGGGATTTCCCTGACCATAATACAGCTGCTGAGGTGCAAGTCGTGGTGCACCTGGATGAAACCCTGGAATTCCTGAAGGCAAAGACGATATTGCGCCAGCTGCTCTGGCTTGAGCAAATTGAGCCTGAACACACAAGAATATATGCTATTACCAGAATTCATAGGATTGACACATTTTAGAAAATGCATGATAAAGCCACAACTCGCTTGCAAAATACTAATAAATAAGTATTTCGATCCACCACATGGGACTATCAAAATTCACATAATTGTATATAGATATAAAAACGCCACGTTATTAAATTCAGAACTGAAATCATCATAGGAAAAAAAAACTTGAATGATAGACTATTCCTCGAGAATGAAAATCACACCTGGAGCCGAGCCTTTCTCTCTTCTTTGTGCTGGGCAACAGCCACATACAGAGGTTTCCTTCCCTTCATTTTTCCATTCAATTCATTCAACTAAAGAATACAAAAGAAACAGAAAAGTTAGTTTCCAGTTTCATATCCTATTCGGATATAGAACACCCAGAAGTAGATCGAAATGAAAAAAATAAACAAATTTACGGCTCTCGTTGCTTCATCTGGTGAAGAAAATGCTACAAAACCAGATCCCTTGCTCAGTCCATTTTGGTCAAGCATAACCTGGCAATAATTCATTCAAGCATAGAAATCAACAAAATATCATCATACAGCTATCTATGCGAAAGTCAACACGTAGGCTTCGACGGTGGAGGTTGCCAAAAGAAAAACGAACCTTGCATGATGTGATTGTTCCATACTCAGAGAATAACTCTTTGAGCTTCTCATCATCAATTTGGTCATCAAGGTTTTTTATATACAAATTAGCACCTTGTAATTTTTCAAATCTACTCTTTCGTTCCTGTACAAATTTTGCTTTCAACTCGGCCTCCCTTTCTGCTTTCTTCTGAGCCCTGGCTACATACAGAACCTTGTCATCACCAAGGACGGTACCATTCAACGTTTCAACTGCAGCAGCAGCAGAGTCTGGGCTCTGGAAATTCACAAAGCCAAAACATTTGGACTTCCTGTTCGAATCTGTCATGACAGCTGCACTAGTAATGGCACCATGTGTAGCAAAAAGATTTTTTAGGTCATCAGCTGTGGTAGTTTCCAGTAAATTCTTCACATAAACATTAGTAACTGTCGATCCATTTGCCTGAATCCTTTCCTGACGTCGAATAAAATGTCCAACAAAAACTTGCTTATCATTGAGCAGCATGCCATTCAATCTAACTATAGCAATGTTTGCAGCTTCCTCATTTTCAAATTGCACAAATCCATACCCTTTTGATTGACCATTGCTATCAATGGCAACTTTACACGAAAGAATAGTACCGAAGGTAGCAAATGTATCATACAATGCCTTGTTATCAATTGATGCGTCCAGATTTTTGATGAAAACATTTGCTTGGCCACTTTTTCGGATGCTAGGATTTCGATTCGACATCATAATCCTGATAGGCTTCCCATTAATGAGGGTGAAATTCAAATGTTCCAAGGCGCTGGAAGCTGAGAAAATTTATGAAAGGATACAATAAGAGACTCAATGCCTAAATTTTGGAACCAAAAGATGCTTTAAAAAATATATATATCCAACTTGAATGTGTGTATCAGTATGAAGCAATATATAACTTAATAAAAATTGATCCAATAACAACAGAAGCCCAAAACATATCCAGAATAATTCTTTAAATGTACTAAAAAATCGATTCATAATAACGTAATTTTCAGTCATCGAATTTCGATTTTTAAAATGCAATAGCCTAAGTAGAAAATCAGAACAAAACGCAACAATATCAAAATCAAAACTCAAGCATATCAAAATCATCCAGAAATTACAGAACAAAAATTAAAGACGCTTATAAACATAAAGAACGAAATAACGAACCTTCCTGATGATTGCTGAAATTAACATAAGCGTATCCAAGCGATCGCCTGCGTGTCTGATCCCTGCAAACCCTAATGGAGACAACCTGAGCCACTTGGCTAAACAGTTCCAAAAGCTGTCCCTCGTTCACAGTCGGGTCCAGATCGCCAACATACAATGAAGAATTCAAGAATCCGCCTCCAGTGGCGACAGAGTCAGTCGGAGGAATCGCCGCCGTTTGAACTGTAGCAACAGTCGCCGGTGCCGTAACTGGAGTTTTCATCGTCGATTCGAGACCGAAAAAATACCGGCGGAAACAAAATAAATTGGATAGATAGGAGAACAGAAATCGGAGGCAGTCTACCGATGAGCGAACAGCCGAAGAAGAGCACAGGATCACTAGGGTTTTCTAAACTCTCTAAAAATGGAAATTTGTAGATTTTTCTTTCTGGTTTTTATTTTCCTTTCCTAATCTTTTCCTTCGTCAATTCCTCCAAGGAGAGGGAGAGCGGGAAAGAGAGAGTGAGAGAAGCAAATTGGAGCGAAACTTATACATTTATACTGCCGGAAAGAAGTGGACTTTTCAAACTTTTTCGTATTGTATAGCTTCGAGCTTAACTTAATGACACGTGTCCATTTGTTACTTGAATGTCAAGTATGACAAGTGAATATTCTAATATTTAAAATATTCCAATATTAAATGATTATTCTTTTTCTTATTTATTTTATTCTAAACATGGACATTTATAAAATTATCTAAATTAGAAAAATATCTAAATTTTTATATAACTAAAATTTATATTTGACACATAAATTATTTAAGTTTTTTTTTTTAAATGACTTTTTAATTGCTTTAATTTTAGTAACCCATTTCCAAATTTGAATAAAAAGCTTCATTTTATTTTATTTTCCCTCTCACAAATTCCAATATTTTTCTATATTAATTAAGAAAAAAATAAAATATAACAATAAGTGTTTAGTTATTGAGTTTAATTACTATGGTTTAAATTGTTGGACTACAGTTTGAGCTGAACTTAGATGTATTTTATTTTTTTGGTCATTCAGTAATTTTTTTTTTTAATAAAATTTAGTTATTGAGTGAATTATTATGGTTTAATAGAGTAGAGTTACTTAATTTAATTATTTAATTTAATTATTTTAGTACAATTTTAATTGTCTACTAAAATTTATGATTTAATTAATTCTAAATAAATAAAATTAATAATTTTCCATGCTTCCAATGTTAAGTTAAATGCTAATAAAGACGTTAATTATAAATTTGAATTTTGTATACAATAAACATGATATCTAATATTTTCAATATGAATCTTATGAACTAAATTTGTAATTCTTCTCAATCTTCTAACATTGCAAGGGCGGGATGGTAATTTAACTTATTTATGCTCGTTTTTTCAAACTCAACTTCGCCATGGTTAATTATGTAACTCGAGTTTAAATGAACCAGAGAACATTTAAGATTGTGAATGAAGTTATGACAAACAAGTTATACACATAAATCCAAACTATATAATAACTCATTACGTCAAAAGATCAAGATCCAGGCAGGGAATTTATGATAGCAATGGACCAAGAACGTTCCATTTGTATTGTATCATTATCTTCTATTTCCAAAGTTTCAAATCAAGAAACAATAATCAACTTAAGACATTAATTTTACCTTCCATAATCAACATAGGAAGGCCTGGAGAATGAGATTCACCAACCGTACTTCTTTAGCAAGTCCCTGGTTCTCTTCCTTGAGCGTGTGAAGACGATAACGACGCAAGCAAGAATCCAAGGAGGGAAGTTCCCAGTGATGTTTAGTTTCTTCATCCATCCCTGTGAGTTTCTTGAGGTCGAGAGAAGCGTTATCAAAATGGTGATAATTGCCACGACAAAAACTATCCGGGTTACGGGTTTGATCAGGGAATCCTGTAGTAAAGAGAGAAAATGTGGAATTAGCTATTTGCTAGAATGTGATAGAATATGATGCAAAAGAATAAATAAAAACGAACTAACAAAATCGAACAACATTAGAACATATATGCATCCATTTTCCAGTTACCATCCAACATGTCGTCATCAACTGAATCAGTTGACAAACACAACCTTAAATACGCTTTTATCATATGGTTGTCCTAGTATCGAAAAACATCTATGAATAAGGACGACATCGATAACCAAAGACCAAAAATCAAGAGGAAAAGAACACGAAATAGGACTTTTTTGTAACAGCCCAAGCCCACCGCCAGCAGATATTGTCTTTTTTGGGATTTCCCTCGAAGTTTTAAAACACGTCTGCTAGAGAGAGATTTTCACACCCTTATAAAGACTGTTTCATTCCCCTCCCCAACCAACATGGGATCTCACATTTTTTACTTAAACTAGCTCTAGCTCAGTAAAAATGAGTCGTCTCCCTGCAACTACTCACACTCACAAAAATTTGTGTTCAATTCTAACACAAATAAACCAAATGAAGCAAAAGAGTCCACTGGAGAGCATTAATGCTTTGGGAACTCCTTTTGACTCTCTTAACTATGAGGGTACATTAAACTCTTGGTGTAGGGCGCTTTTACTTAATTGTAATTTCATCTCATTCATGAAATACAGTCTCGCTATCAATGAATACACACGCGCACACACACACATACCAATCAAGAAAAGATAAAGAGCAGAATATAAGTCAACGTGGAAAACAGATAGTCACAGGGTAATTTGAGAAAATTGAAATCTTTAAAAACTGGAACCATTGATACGACCTGTAACCTTGCAATTAAACTTCTTGGTCAACGAGGTATATATTTTATCATATGGTTGTCCTAGCAGTAAGATTAGAGGTAAATCCTAGCTCCCCCCTTGAAAGCATGCTTAAAAATTACAATGTAGGAATTTTAAGCCCTGTACGAATGGAAAAAGTTACACTTCAAAGTAGATGTCACGTGAAATCAACTCGGAGAATATTAGACAGTTTTAACCATATGCCAGCCCAAGCACCCGCCGTTTGTGTGTGTGTGCAAGTGTTATAACAACTAGCACACACTTCAACTAATGTCAAAGACAACTACCTAACCTTAAATATATTTGGTTGACAGGGTCACTTGTAGGTTATTAAATTCTAGGTAGGTTGTCACTACAACTTGAACCCATATCCTCTAAAAGCCCTCAATGATCACTATACCAACAACCATAGCTGCCCAAACACTGACAATTATCAGAAAAAATAAAACTAGTGGCCAAATATATGAGTAAGTTTAAACTTGTATACTAGGAAACAACTCATAGAGTGATAAACAATTCATACAAGGGACTGGATCAGTTCTAAACCAAGAAAGAATTACAGGGAAGGGCTCCAAAAACAAGCCATTGTAACACGAAGGATAAAGATGAGTATACTAAGAGTTTGTTTGGCACTGACTTTTAGAATAGGGAAATGTGTTTAATTAGACACATTTCTTTTGGCTCCATGAACAGCTCAACTAAAAAGTCATTTCAAACTTACTCGTGGATCTAATGAAGCATTAAGGTGAACTTCAACACAAATCTTTTCCAGAATCTTAGGATACCCAAAATATCTTTCTTCTTCGTTTTCTTCTTTTTTTTTAAAAAAAAAAACTAAAATGTCGTCTTATGAGCCGTTAACATACGCCTAAAAAGAATATGGTTCACATACTCCACTGCCTTATTGCAAATAACACACCGTGATAGCCAAGGCACAAAGGTGGACAACCTCTCGAAGTCATCAGCATTGTGGATCTTCCCAAGGATAATTGGCAAGAAAAGAAAGAACTTCACCTTCTTAGAGATGTTAGTGGAAAAAGGAGAAGGCAAGGAGATTCATACGACGAAGCTCAAGCATTTCCAAGTTAAAATGAGGCTATTCAAACAAGAACTCTTCAGATAAGTAGGTCAACGATAAAATGGTCTAGGATTGAATTAGTGCCAGTGCCAATACCATGATACCCCAAACTCAAATCTGATTATCCATCCAAACAGAAAACTAAAGTTCAATAAAACATGGCAAACATTGAAAAACTACCTTTCAAGGAGTTCGTGCTATTAGCAACCTCATGAACATCCCAACGATCGAGGCTAAGCCCGTGCTTACTAGAGACAACCTTGATCAAGAACCAAGAAGTTCTATCTCCAAGAGTGGAGGACTTCCACTCACATTGTATCATTTGGCATTCTTCAGGACTAAATTACCAATTCTCAACTGGCTTTTACCCGTTCGTTACAAATCTACTTTGAGTATAGCCATCGACTAGACTTACAGCCACATATCACAAATTACAACATTCAAGAAAAATAGGTTGTATTCTGTATTGTGATTCTCATCCATAAGATCTTCAATTCTTAAAACCTCAACTCAAACCAAACAAAACTAGAGTGCATTATATATCTCTAAACAAACGGAAGATTGACCCCGACGCCCCACAGAAAAAGAAAAAGAAAAAACAATTAGTCTTGGATATTAAGGCTACAAACTAAATTTCAAACAATTACAGACTATGCATAGTGTTTGTCTTCACTCTTTAACTTCGGTCAACCAGTTCCATAGTTACAGACCGAGATCCACGTAGCAGATATAATAAAGATGATCGAATTTCGCAATTTGAAATGAATAGAGCAGTGAATCTTTACCTTGGGCTCTCCGTCGATGTAAATTTCGGCTCCATCTCTGTAAGTCAATATAGACCTACCATTTCTAGGGTTGAATCGAATCGGGACGCCACGACCGGAGTCAGGTTTGAAGGCGAAAACGCTTTTGAAGCCGTATTTATCGAGAATCTCTCGGACCTCGAGCTGGTCTTGTTCCCAACCCCCAAGGCTTGATTTAAACACATCGATCGGACCTTTGCCCTGCCGATAAAGATGGATCTCAACCTCCGGAACCTTCGTCTTCACTGTTCTGGAATTCGAACTCGGGTTCTGGCTCTGAAGAAGAGGTTGCAGCTCTGAGTTCGAGCTGGTTTCTTCAATTTCACGGATTTCGCTCTCGCTCTGATGATCCTCCATTTCGCGCAATGTTTTTGATGTACGGTAATGGATTTTGTTTGTTCCAACCAGCTAATATAAAATATCGTTTTTTTTTTTTTTTTTTGTCGAAATAACCTTCAATTACAATATATAAAGATATATCTAAAATAAAATTTTTTAGTCAACCAAAAAAAAAAAAAAAAAAA
>NW_019272028.1:2834693-2844354 GCF_002738345.1 Cucurbita maxima | reverse complement strand
ATTTTTTAGTCAAAAAAAAAAAAAAAAAAAAAAGCTGGTCAATAAAAAAAATTAGAAAAGTCTAAGGTTGACTAATTACTCTCGAGAACAAAACGATCAAATCATTCAACATATTTACCGTTTATACCCTTCTAGTTAATCCATAAGGGTCCCAAACCGACATTCTCGAACTAAATAAGTCTTTATATATTCTTTCTGAAAAAAAAGAAAACTTGTACTAAAATTTTATTTCGAGTCATAGGTCAAAATTGATATTTTCTCGAGAGCAGTAGTGGGTGGTTTTGATACTGCTATTTGTAATATGAACCTTTTTTTGTTGTTGCTCGACTCTGAGCTATATATGTTCGATAAAGAAAAAAATATTAGTTTTAAATTATTTACTTACAAATATTATATTAAAAATAATTTGTCGGGTAGTTTAGCTTCTCCAACCCTTAATCCACCTTTATTCTTGTTCGTCGTATTATATATATATATATATATATTATTTATAAATGCAATAAAAAAATATAAAATGTAATTAATGGCAATATAATATTTATTTTAAGTTATTTAAAAATATAACTATTTTTGTTTTAAATGTATATTTGTTCAGATTTTTATCGGTGTTTTGATAGATATTTATATAAATTTGAGAAATCCACATTTCGTTCTCTAACAAAAATAATAATAATAATAAAAGAAAATTAAAGAAAATTAAAAAAGGCCGTCTGTTAAGGCGAAATACTGAGGCCCAAAATATGGTCTGGATATGTTGATAATGTGGGCTTCGAAGCAATTATGGGCCTCGAATTTAAGCCCATGACAGAGAGCGTACGTACCGGATATGCTTGCTTGCCCTATAAATACGTTCCCGCCTTCGAAATTGATTCAAGAATTTCACTTCATCCGGTTCTTCTCGTTTTCAACCTCTGAATCTCAGTTACGAAATGTATACTTTGCCAAGGTTTTAGGGTTTCTTTCCTGCTTCGATGCAACCTGTTATAGTTTGATTTGCTGCATTTTTCCATTGTAGTAACACTGTGCTTCTTCTGTGTTGCAAGAAGCTTTTATACGTGTTCTTTTGTCATTTCTCTGCATTCTCGTTTTCGGTTCTGTTGTGACTCGCAATGAGTTTTGATTCCGGATTCCGTTTGAAATATGGAATAGTATTGCTTCTTTTGCTGTTGTTGTCTGAACTCTGACGCCGTATTACTGATTTTGAAGTGGCCATCTGAACTTTTGGGCTGTAAGGATTAAGGGACGGAGCCGAACATTCTCTTGACAATAAAGCCACTGGAGCAATCGAAACAATCTCAGGTTAGCTAAGGAGTTTCAAGCGTTCGATGAAACCTAATCAACTCTTCAATCCTAGCTTCTTCTTCTCCAAGGCAGGGTTTAGGTTTGATCGTCTACTCTCATTTCAACTTATTTTGGTCAATGATGAACGGACGAAGTCTAGGTAGAGCCGTACTAATGTTCAATTCCAATCCATTGATCTTACCGAGATTAGAGGATGAAAATTCAAGCTTCCAACTTGTAAGTTGTTTCCAATCAACCGACGAAGTTTAGGTAGAGCGGTACTAATGTTCGATTCTTATCAATTGATCTTACAGGAATTAGATGATGAAAATTGGAAGTTAATTCTTAACTTGTAAGTGGTTTCCAATCAACAGACGAATTCTAGGTAGAGCCGTACTAATGTTCCATTCCAATCAATTGATCTTACAGGGATTAGAGGATGAAAATTCAAAGTTATGCTCCCAACTTGTAAATTGTTTTTAATCAACCGACGATTTTTAGGTAGAGCTGTACTAATGTTCAATTCCAATCAGTTGATCTTATAGGGATTAGGGGATGAAAATTCGAAGTTATGCTCTTAACTTATAAGTTGTTTCCAATCCATCGACGAAGTCCAGGTAAAACCATACTAATATTCGATTCTAATCAATTGATTTTGGAAGCTATGCTCCCAACCTGTATGTTAGGATGAAATATGAATTCTTTAGTTATCAAGGTAGGGTGTGATGAAATTAGATACACATTTTTTAATTTTTTTTATAATCTTATAATTGTTTTTTTTAATTTAAAAACCAATAGGAATTTGTTTGAGCAATAAATAAATAAATATAGTATTTTCATTTCTCCGTTTGACAATTTAGGCAAAGCCAACAAGTTTAGGTCGCGAGCCCTTTTACTGCGGAGAGAAGGGCGAATGGCCTACTTCGATCTCCTGTTGCAGAAGTGTTCTTCCTTCTCGCAAATCAAGCAACTCCAAGCAAACCTCATCACCAATGGCCATTTTCACTTCTCTTCCTCTCGCACCAAGCTTCTCGAGCTCTGCGCCATCTCCCCCTTCGGCGACCTTTCTCATGCCCTCCATATTTTCCGTCATGTCCACTCCCCTTCCACCAAGGATTGGAACGCCGTCATTCGCGGCACCGCCTTAAGCTCCAATCCCTCAAATGCCCTTTTCTGGTACAGAACCATGAATGCGTCAAATGGGCCTCATAGAGTCGACGCTCTCACCTGCTCCTTTGCCCTCAAAGCTTGTGCGCGTGCGTTGGCTCGTTCTGAAGTGATGCAATTGCATTCACAGGTCTTGCGATTTGGGTTCGATGCTGATGTTCTCCTACAGACTACATTGCTTGATGCGTACGCAAAAGTTGAGGATCTTGATCAGGCTCAGAAGGTGTTCGACGAAATGCCAGAACCAGATATCGCCTCGTGGAATTCTCTGATTGCTGGATTTGCCCAGGGGGGTCGACCAAGCGATGCTATAGACTTGTTTAAGAGAATGAAGGAGGATGGGAATTTGAGGCCCAATGAAGTAACCGTTCAAGGTGCTCTCTCGGCGTGTTCCCAATTGGGTACTTTGAAAGAAGGTGAGAATGTTCACAAATACATAGTAGAGGAGAATCTAGACACGATTGTGCAGGTTTGTAATGTTGTTATTGATATGTATGCTAAATGTGGATCTGTGGATAAAGCTTATTGGGTGTTTGAGAACATGAGATGTGAGAAAAGTTTGATCACATGGAATACAATGATAATGGCATTTGCAATGCATGGTGATGGATACAAAGCGTTAGATCTTTTTGAAAAGTTGGGTCGATCTGGTATATGTCCTGATGCAATATCATATCTAGCGGTGCTATGTGCCTGTAACCACGCAGGGCTCATAGAGGATGGACTTAAGCTCTGCAATTCAATGATGCAAAGGGGTGTGGCACCAAATATAAAGCATTACGGAGTAGTGGTCGATTTGTTGGGTCGAGCCGGGCGTTTGAAAGAAGCTTATGAAATTGTAAGTTCAATGCCTTTTCCTAATATGGTTCTGTGGCAGACTTTGCTTGGTGCTTGCAGGACTTATGGGGATGTAAAAATGGCAGAGATGGCATCTAGGAAGCTAGTAGAGATGGGCTTTATTAGCTGTGGTGATTTTGTTCTGTTGTCGAATGTTTATGCTGCTCGTCGGAGATGGGATGATGTTGGGAGAGTTAGGGATGCCATGAGAAGAAGGGATGTGAAGAAGACGCCTGGATTTAGTTACATAGAAGTGAAAGGTAATATGCACAAATTTCTTTATGGCGATCGAAGCCATTCGAGTTGCCGTGAAATTTATGCAAAGCTTGATGAGATCATGTTTAGGATCAAAGCCATTGGATATACAGCTGAAACTGGTAATGTATTGCATGATATTGAGGAGGAGGACAAGGAGAACGTGCTGTGTTGTCATAGTGAGAAGCTTGCTGTAGCCTTTGGATTATCTTGTACTGAAGAAGGGACCCCAATCCAAGTGATTAAGAATTTAAGGATTTGTGGGGATTGTCATGTTGTGATTAAGCTAATATCAAAGAGTTATAATCGAGAAATTTTCGTAAGGGACCGAACTCGATTTCACCGGTTTAAAGATGGTTTGTGTTCTTGCAAAGATTATTGGTGATACTTATTGGCGCAAAGGTTCTAAAATAGAGACGTTTTCTTGAAAAATATCTTGTATCTCACCCATCATGAGTTGGCTTATTATAATAGGCGTGGGGGAATGAGTTCAATTCGAGGTGAACACCTACTTAGGATTTAATGTCCTATGAGGATCAAACCGTCGTTCTGTGAGATTAGTTGAGGTACATGACTTGTGAACGGATATGATATTCAAAAAGACAATAATGCCCATATCGCAAGTGTATGAATTATTTAGATCTTTCATTGATTCAAGGTCTACGAGGCATGGGGTGAGTCGAGACCGAGGAAGAAGGCAGCTGTGGATAATGGAACATAGGAGTCGATACCGAGGAAGAAGGCAGCTGTGAATAATGGAACATAGGAGTCGAGATCGAGTAAGAAACGCAGCTGTGAATAATGAAACACAGAATTTGTAACTTGGGTCAAACGCTTTTGGTAGATTCATACAGAAAACGGCAATGAACAACTACAATGTGCTATGAATCTGGTAAGTCTTTATTCATCGCTTACTTCCCTTTTTCCTATTTAGAAAAAGTAAAAAAAAAAAAAAAATACCTTCCTAATACAGATACAAATGTCACTGTTAAAAAGTGAAGTAAAAATCTACTTGGTAGGATTCTTCCTAAGGGCTATAGAACTTCTAGACCTTTAGATAAATTTTATTTATTTTTAAATATTGTTGAAAATAATATATATTTTATTATTTTTTAAAATTTATAAAATAATTAAAATTCAAAGCAAATAAATACTTGGTCAAATGTTTAAAATGAGATATGTTTGTTAAATTTTTTAAAGAATATTTCACCGTGAATCAAAATAATCCTGTGCATCGCGAATTACATGAAACATTCGTTTGAACGAATCAAACGGTGATCCGAGCACCATCTTTCATCAAGCCATTAATATCCTGCCACCTCAACACTGATCGATCCATTGTCCAGTGTAAGCAATTGACTCAGTCTCACCGGTCGTCGCCGCTCCAAAAAAAAAAAAAAGGACAATAAATTAATAAAAATATTTAAATTATGTACGGATTATTGTATTTTTAAAATTCTTTTATTTTCTCATTTTTAAATATAATTTCAACAAAATACTATATTTTATAATTTTTAAAATCAAATATTAATATATACCTTAATCATTAAGGTATAATTTTCCCTTGATGTTATATAATAAGAAAAGTTAATAATTATTTTTGAAATATTGTCATGATCTTAAAATTAAAAGTTTTTCATTATATATATAATTTATGTTGAGATATTAAAAATATAAATTGATACAGTCACTCTTCTATAATGTAGTCTCTCATAAAAATTTTAAAGAATTAAAATTAACCTAAAATCAATAATTAAAATAATAAAAAAAAAGAATTATAACATATATAACAAAAAAAGATTTAAACCTAATTAAAATAATAATAATAAAATATCCGATAACTTCAGGAAGTTTCCGCGTATTACCGTAATAATAAGAAACCCGCCACCACTCTCTTCGCTGCTTCATCCCCATTACTTGGTTTGACCAAATCAGCCCATCTCCGCCATCTCTCTCATTTTTTTTTCTCCCTACGACGGTCTTTCGACCGTCGCTGGTGGTCGGAGTCTGCCGATCTTTCCCAAATTCAATTTTGGTTGTGTGGATTCGTCGAGTTTTGGAGCGAATTTTTTCGCCCTCGCTAACGATTTTGTCATTGGATTAGGAGTTTTGATTATTTATTTATTTATTTTATTGAGGTGTTGTTCGTAAGCGATTTGATGTCAACCGTGTCGTCGTCGATGGGATTGTGCGACGAGGGGGATTGGCCGCCAGGGTTTCGGTTTCACCCGACAGATGAGGAGCTGGTTCTGTATTACTTAAAGTTCAAAGTCTGTAGACGCAAATTGAAGCTCGATATCATTCGCGAGATCGATGTTTACAAGTGGGAACCCGGGGAGTTGCCTGGTAAATAAACTTTCCTTTCCGCGCTTAATCTGATCGATTGATGATCTTGTGGTTTATCTTTGACCTATTCTGTGTTTGATTGAATTTGCTGTAGATTGATTTTATTTAACTGTTGAGGATGGATTTTGGGATCTTTCTGTACCTATTTGCGTGATTTTCGTTTGATTAGTTTCTTTGTTTGCTGATTTTGCTTTGCTAGAAGTCAAAGCTTTGTTCAGAAGATCACTCAAGTTCTTCATCAAATTTAAATTGCATCTTTCGGTACATTTTTCCCGTTTGGTTGTTTCTATATGTCACGTATCTATTCTCGTAAATCGTAGTTGTAGCTATTTCTTGTTGCTCCTTCTGTTTTTCTTATGAATCATTTTTATTCAATGAGTTCTTATTACTGGAAGGAATCATGTACTAGCCGAAGACATAAGCCCCTTGTTTTTGGATTAGGAATTTAATTGATATAGCCAATTCATCATCTATATGGTAACTGATTATCGATAATAATCTTTTTTCCCATAATTTTAGAAAGTCGGTTTCCCTCTCTCTGGAAATGCAAGTCTTGCTCTATGTTTTTGGATATTAATGAATATTGCTAGTTTTTCTGATCATGAATAAATGAATGCAGGTCAATCTAAGTTAAAAACTGGTGATAGACAATGGTTCTTTTTCAGTCCTAGGGAACGTAGATATCCAAATGCATCTAGATTAAGTAGAGCTACAAGAAATGGCCACTGGAAGGTCACGGGAAAGGATCGAATAATAAAGTACAATTCACGTAATGTTGGTGTGAAGAAGACCCTGGTGTTCTATCAAGGCCGTGCCCCTAATGGTGAGCGGACTGACTGGGTTATGCATGAGTATACCTTGGATGAAGATGAGCTCAAGAGATGTAAGAATGTAAAGGTAACAGTGTGTTTAAGCTCTTCTCTTGCTTATTATTTTCTTACAAGATCTTGTTTTACTAATCTTAAGCCTTTGTTGCAGGATTACTATGCTCTCTACAAACTTTACAAGAAAAGTGGACCTGGTCCTAAAAATGGTGAGCAATATGGAGCACCATTTAAAGAAGAAAATTGGAATGATGGTGAATGCCAAGTTTTAGTTCACTCCGACGGTCAGGAGCCACAAGTGAACATACTTGATGAGGTTACCTCTGTCGATCGTGAAAGAGCGAACGTTCAAATACAGCTTTCATCAGATGATATTGAGGAACTTTTGCAACAATTTACAAATGATCCTGTCCTAGAGTTGCCATCAGTCAGTGGTTATCATCAATTTGACTCGGTCGTGCAGGTTGGCTGCCCTGAACATTGCGTTCCGATATTCTGTTCCCATTCCCATGTTAATTTACCTTGGTGAATAGACTGGTCATCACTTCGAGATAAAAAATGTTTCTTATTCGATTGATCATATAGCTGTAGGAATTGGGAACATCGGAACGTATGAACTGCATATCTAAACTTCTAAGTGTCTATTGTCCATAATATTTAGAAGCTTTGACATATATGACATATATGCTGTATTTCATTAGATATTTTGTCGGCCATTCCTTTCTCTATATGCTTTATTTGTTCAGTTTATCAGTTAGCTTATGATTTGTGTACTTTATTTGTCTGTTTAGGTTGATGACAAAGAAGGAACTGCAAGTACTATGATTGATACTTACTCTCAGAATCACATACTTCCTGAAGCGGATAAAGTATTAAACTTAAGTGGCCAGCCAAGTGATTTGCATCCATGCTTCCAATTTACCCAGGCAGGTCTCTTCCAATTGCAATCCTTTGAGAGCGAGGTATCATCGGCTCCCAAATATGGTGAAGAAGAAGATTTCTTGGAGATTGATGATCTCATTGGTCCTGAGCCAACTCTCGTGGCTAATGTCAACCCCTTGGGAAATTCAGAGTTCGATGGATTGAACGAATTAGAGCTGTTCCATGATGCAAATATGTTTCTTCGCGACTTGGGACCTGTCGTCCCAGAAACATTTTTAGATCCATATTTGAGTGCTGACGGTGGTATTATTGTTGCTAACGATGTGAATGGCCATTTGCAATATGATCAGATGGGCAATGGGTTCTGGGAGAATGAGACAGAAAATTCCTTCAGCTTCCCAGAACCGCATCAACAGTTTGGTACTCAACCAAATTTAGGTATATAATTCAGCTCAAACTTGATATCTGCCCAGTTTTAGCAAACATTAAGCAGTCTACTTTTACTAAGCTGTTTCTTTCTGTTCGATTTTCGCGAAGTTGCTGGCTCGATTAGCTCATCGACACAGGGCTCTTGTTCAGATAAGTGGGGTTTGTTTGATAAGCCATTCTATACTTCAAATGGCAAGAGACCCCTCTTGTGAAATATTGAGCCAGCTTCGACAGATACCTAGAACGAGTATTCTTCTCGTACATTGAGTATTCTTCTCGTACATTATCGAATTCACTGATTCGAAAGGAGCTATTCTCCAATTATACTTGTCAACCTCATCATAAACTGCCATTTTGGTGCCAATTCCAGGTGCCATTTTATCAATGTGAAGCAGTAGGGCAGTTGCTAATTCTGAAACTTTCTGGTCTTGTTTAGGTGTGGGATATGAATCTGTAAGTTCTGCAGCACCAGAAATAAGGGATAACCAAATAGCAAACGGTGGAGGCAGTTCTGCAAGTAAGTTCTCTTCCAATTTGTGGGCCTTTGTAGAGTCGATACCGACCACCCCCGCTTCAGCTTCCGAGAACGTCAACCGCACTTTTCAGAGGATGTCTAGCTTTAGCAGATTGAGACTAAATACCCTGAACACCTTTAACGCCAATGTCGCCGTAGGTAATCCCAAAACTAGCGCGAGGAGAACGGGTACGAATAAGGGATTCTTTTTATTTTCAATTCTTGGAGTATTGTGTGCCATTCTATGGGTGTTCTTAGGAGATGTTAGATTACAGGAAAGAGGCATTGCCTCATGAATCTGGTTCATTAAAATTCTGCCATCTTCTTTTATCCCTTTATTATATGCATATCTTATAGTTCCAATCTTCGTGGGAGATTCCTCTTCATGGAAACTGAATTTTGTATGTAAATTATAGCTCAGTCATAGATGAAATAGAGGAAATATTAGTGATCGATTTCTTGAGTTTTTTTGTGTGTGCAAGTTCGGTAAAGTATAGCTCAGTTATGGATGATGATAGATGCAAGTTATGAATCTAGTAATTATATTAAGAGTAACTTGATTATACTAAAAATTGTTTAGCTGAAATATTAGTAATTGATTTTAATTCACAAGTCTATTTGTGTGTGTGGAGTTTCGTGAAGTATAGCGGAATTATGACAGATGTTAGATGAGAGTTTTAAATGTAGTAAATTATACCGAGAGTAGCTTGAAAATCGTTTCAAGGAAATAATTCATAAGTTTATCTTGATTAAGTTTTTTTTATGTGTGAGTTCTATAAAGTATAGCTTAGTTATGTGGACGGTGGATGAGAGTTAGAAATCTAGTAATTTATACTAAGAGTAGCTTGAAAATTGTTTCGAGGAAATATTAGTGATCGATTTCAATTCACAGGTCTATCTAATTACGGTTTTTTGAGTGGGAATTGTTTGAAGTATAGCTCAGTTATGGCCGATGATAGATGTATAAGTCTAATAAATTATATATAAATTATATTAAGAGTAGCTTGAAAATCATTTCTAGTGAACCATGAAAATTGTTTCAAGTTTAACTAATACGAAAGGCAAAAAAAAAAAAAAAAAAAAAAAAAAAAAAAAAAAAAAAAAAAAAAAAAAAAAAAAAAAAAAA
>NW_019272028.1:2816744-2834580 GCF_002738345.1 Cucurbita maxima | reverse complement strand
AAAAAAAAAAAAAAAAAAAAAAAAAAAAAAAAAAAAAAAAAAAAAAAAAAAAAAAAAAAAAAAAAAAAAATCTAAGAGATCTCGATGTAACGATCCAACCGATCTCAATGTAATGACCCAACGGCTATAATAAATGAAGTGATGCTAAAAGACGATTCTATAAAATCGTGCACATTAAAAAAAAAAAAAACTTAAATTTAAACTATGATAGGATGGATAATTAAATTTTAAATTAAGAATATCTGTCCCAAATTTTTAAATATGTAATTACTTTTATATAATTTTATTATATCCAATCTACTAAAAAAACAATTCAAATGGTTGATTTCAATTTAATCTCTTAATTATTATAAAAAGAAAAATTAATAAAAATGGCGACATTAAAATAATAAATTATCTAACGCTAGTTTCTTATTTCAATATCAATGTTTATTATGTAAAATTAAATACTTAATATCAACAATAATTTATACAAACTAATGCATTAACCATATTAAATTATGTAACTACTCGAAATTTTCTATTTTTCTACTTAATTTAAGGTCGCTACAGTATACGTACCATAAAGAATGCGTATCATATACTATAGTGTTGTCCTCCTATAGTATTGTCATAACTGATAATTTGGATGTGTATCATATACTCTACACACAGCTCATACGTGTAGGTATGGGTTCAACAGTCAGTTTGCACACTGTTGGACCACTTTACTATTCAGGCGAGCATACACTGGGACGCTCCCTAGGCCGAACACTCGTTAGAACTAGTAACCGTCATGACAACGCTATGCAAAACATAACGATCGTTGTCCTGCTATTGGATGTATGCGTCCGTACCCTCGTGATGGAATATGGGTATCCCCAATGCATAAACACACCTAATGCATGAGCTCTCCAATATTTCTACTTTTATCATTAATGAATATAACTCCGCTATCATCTTTCATGCTTAACATGTCATTTCTCATTTTTCAGTCTGCGTATTACACATAATCCTAACGGGGTTACATTTCATATTGTTTATCGTGATTTCATGTCATATATCACATGTTGTTTACATTCAAAATTATAGGACCATTCACGCCAAAATAATCCAGACACATCATAAACATCATAAACATAACACATCATATCACATTAAACAACATACATTCACATTTCACAAGCGTACTTAATCGAGTATAACAGGCTAGCATACAATTTAATGACACGTGCGAATCTACGGACACGTGCCGACATACAACATACAACGCGTAACCTACGACAAGTGAGCCATTTACCTGGTTAGCTTAAGTCGTTGTCACGAATATATTCTAAGTTCGATTTCATCATTTTCGATTTTATTTGTTCAACAAATCTTTCCTCAATCTTCTCTCTCATTTTTCTGTAAATAGATTTTCATTTCAAATCGACATGGCTCCTACTCAATATTTATTTTATAAACATATATTATTTGCCAATTTTAATCCATTGTTTGCCTATTGGATACATGAAAATGAGATTGATTATTACATGATATGAAAAAATATTGGATAAAGGAAAAAAAGATCTGATCCTAATAAAATATTGGATAAAGGAAAAAAGATTTGATCCTAATAAAATATTAGATAAAGAAAAAAAAGATCGGATCCTAATCAAATATTGGATAAAGGAGAAAAATATGATCTTAAATTAATTTTTTATAACCATAGTTATAAAGGAAAAGGAAATCTAAATAGGATTTTACAGTGACAACCGACCAAAATTTCTAAATCTCCAATCTGACGTGTTGAAAGCCATTTTACTCCTTTCTCAAATCTAACATTTTTTCTGAGAGAGAGGTGGGTAAGTTTTATTTTATTTTATTTTTTTTACTTTTAAGTAATCATTTTATTATTTATTTTGACATATATTTTTAATTTTTTTTAATTCTTTATTATTTTTTTTCCGAACTACAAATTATATCAAAATATATACTATAATTAGATAAATAACAAGCCCAAAATTCAATTTTTTTTTAATAAATTTAAAATCCAATGAAATTGCAACCAAATAAACAGTTTTTTTTTTTTTTTTTTAAATCATGAGATAAACAGAAAACCGAATAATATAAACTGTCTACATTGTTTTTAAAATTTTCTAATAAATCTTTGATATATTTTGTTAATTTTACGAGCGGGAAACAAAATTGAAAATTTAAGAATCCACGTCAACATAAAATTAAAATATTTTATTTAATAAAAATAAATAAATATGTGAAGGATCTATTCCCACATAAAACTAAAATTTAAATATTTATTAAACTAAAAATTAAAGAATTTTTTTAAACTAACTTATATTTTAACCGTAGTAATAATAATAATAATAATAATAATAATAATAATAATAATAATAATAATAATAATAAATACATCTATACTTAAAAAAGTGCATGCGTCCACCTTATTTATTTGACCAAATTTATCAAAGAAACCGATTTTTTTTTCTTTTTCTTTTTTTCTTTTTAATTTTCAAAATTTATATTAATTACTATTCGCGAATCGCTGACTAGTTTCGTCTCTAATAAAAAAAGAATATAAATCCCCGAAATTATTGTATTTATTTATTTATTTAAAAAAAAAAAGACGAAGAAATATTAACACTTGCAGAAAGTGGGGCGGCCTCTGGAATTAAATCTGGTTGGAACAGGATCTTCTCGGAACGTTTCGTTCTTCTTCGCCGTCGCCGTTGTTTCTGTTTGGAATCTTCCAACGTTCATTCGATTTCTTTCAGAAATTTTTGCTGCTCAAGAATAAACTTCGATCACTTACGAACTCAATTGATCTGCTTTCCATTTGCGGAGCTTTTGTGTAGTTTTGAGGTGCAGAGCATCAGTGGGAGTCGGATAAGTTCAGGAAGTGTGCTGAGGAGGAAGAAGATGAAGCAGTGCTTCACCTTCTTCTTCTTCTTCTGTTGATTCATGGCCTCGTCTCAGCACCGCTGTGTTTTCGGTATGTTATGTACACTTCGTTTTTACGTTGTTGATTTTGATTCTCTAATTTTGCGCGTTGATTTGATGGGGGAACTGTTTGTGTGTTGGAGAATGGCGGATTTGAGTTGTATATCTCGGCGAATCTGTAGTGTTGCTTCTTTTTTTGTTTTGTTTTGGTTCAATTGTGGCGGCTTTCTTAATCTAAGCACGGAAGGTTGGGCTTTTTTGGTGATTTAATTGCTCGTTCTTTTTTGTGCGTCTTATTGTGTTGTTAAATTTTGATTTCAGTTGGGAATATACCTTATGATGCTACTGAAGAGCAGCTTATAGAAATCTGCCAAGAAGTTGGGCCCGTAGTGTCGTTCAGGTCTGTATTCTCTGCTCTTTTTCAATGAAAAGGAACCTAAAACTTATATTGGATTGAAATATAGGATCTAGAATAAGATTGAGAGCTTTGAAGAGGTAAAGTTGGGTTTTTTTTTTTTATATAAATCTCCTTGAATTTTCTTTAGTTTCCTTGCTTTTTATTCTCTCGCCATCATCCTTTTCTCCTCTGCGAGTAGATTTTGTACCTATGATTCTCTTATTCCTCTCAGTCTTTTTTCGGGGGTTTACTTCTGTCATTCTCCATCTGCGACAGATTGAGTGGCTTTGTCATGCTGGAATAGAATTCTTCGTTTTTGCTAGGTTTTCTACAGCAAGCCCCTGTTAAGGCTGAGAATTCGTTTCATGATGGTTTTCTTTAGGCCAGTTACCCAGATGATAGGGTTTTATCAACTAAGTGATATACATATAGTCTAGTTAAATCTATGACATGCCCGATAAGTTGCCTGTCGATTTCATCCAACTCTTTCTCTGTTTGATAAAAGGATAATTTGCCTGTCAATTTCATCCAACTCTTTCTCTATCTGATAAAAGGATAATTTTCCTATGTCTGGTCTGCTTGATTGAGGGGGTGTAGTGGATTGCAGTGTACTTGATTAGAATTGAAGTGTTTAGACTGTTATATCTCATCACAGGCGGAGCCATTTATATAACAGATGCAACTCACTTTTTGGTTCTATCATGGTACACTGTGATAAGGGGCCTCTCTTTGATCTGTAGAAATTGAACTAATGTACTCCTTTTAGAATTTAGCCCAGTGTTGGAAGCTGTAACCTTTATCTAATTGTAGTATGTCAATCTTGAAGCTTCTTAAGTCTCCCATCCGAGAAAATGAAGAAAAAAGAAAAAAAACTAAGTGCAGGACATCAATTATGAGTGTCATTAGTTTCTAACTTCTGAGTCCCTTATCCAAAAAGATTTTGATTATCATATTAATTTATCATTTCCGTCTATTGTTTGCCAGTACATTTAAAAGTTAAAATTAATAGTTCCTTCCTTTTTCAGATTAGTTATTGACCGAGAAACTGGAAAACCAAAAGGCTACGGGTTTTGTGAGTACAAGGATGAAGAAACAGCTTTGAGTGCTCGTCGTAATCTTCAAGGTTATGAAATTAATGGCCGGCAGTTACGAGTTGATTTTGCTGAAAATGACAAAGGTGCAGACAGAAATAGAGAACAGGTGAAGTGTTTAACCTCTTCTGATTTGTCAATTTGACTCATTGACTGTTCTTATCCATCCAGCTAGTCACATTAGAGGTTTTTGGCATTATTTTCAATTAAATACTTTAAAACATTATTGACTGAATTATATGAAATTTTAGATTATAAAGCTGCCAATATTTTCAAGGAATATGCTGTAAATATTAAATAGATATAATTTTTAAAACTTTGGAGGCTGCCTTAATTACTTTGCTTAGAGTAATATCCGGCTAGGAGTTGAAGAAATCGGTTCTAAGGAGCCTATTTTGTAGTCTTTACTCTGATACCTTTGCTTTGCAAGTTTAGAATGGATTCAGATATGTGTTTGATTGCTCTATAGGCTTCTTAAGTGCCGTGAAAGGATTTCGGAATTTGATTATATATATATAAGATTGTGATATTATCCCAAATTCCAAGTCCTGACATATTGATTTACAAGAAGAAAAATCTTGATCCTTGTGTATTTGTCGATGATAGGATTTCTTTTGGAAATGTTGGCAATGTCCTTCCAGAAGAAAAGGATTATATTTTTTCTTTGAAGCTATCTACATAGAATTTCCATGCTTATTTTAATGTTTTTATTTCAAAAAATAGAAAGACAAATTCAGTGAGTAGAGATATATTTATATATTAATTGGAGAATTTCTGTCGACAAGTATTGCATAGGAAATATTTCAAAGATCAAATACTCTTGGACTGATAATAAATAAATAAATAATCCATCTTGAGCTGCGTTTACTTTTTCTTCAATTATCGTCATGCTCCTTTCCAATCAAATGACTTGTCAAATTGATGGAGCTATGCATTTGAAAATCAGATTAGCTTAAAGAATCAAAATTCTCCTTTTATGAGCCCTTCCACCAATATACCCGGACTACATGTAGCATGTTAATTATTATTTTATTTGAAACAATTTTTCCTTTTTCAGGGTCGTGGCGGGCCTGGATTGGTTACAAATGCTGGTATTTGCCTTATGGTTTGTGCAATAAATTCGGATTGTTTTCTTTAAGTTTTGTGTTAACATTAAAGATGCTCATAAACAATTAGGTGGCCCAACAGCCCATGGGGAATCCAGTCAACTTCAACCAATTGGTCTTCATATAGCAATAACTGCTGCTGCCGTCATGGCAGGAGCCCTTGGTGGTGCACAAGCTGCTTCTAATCAGAATATTTTGCAGAGTACAACAATGCCCAATGATCCTTTAACTCTGCATCTGGCTAAACTTTCTAGGAGTCAGCTTACTGAAGCTTTGTCAGGGCTAAAGGTAACCTTTTGAGTATGTCCCCTCTTCTCTCCTCATTCGTCTGAATGGCTCCTGATGATTGGTATACTGTTTGGACTTAGGTAATGGCTACACAAAACAAGGATTTAGCTCGTCAGCTGTTGCTGGCAAGACCACAATTGTCAAAAGCTCTTTTCCAGGTACCTATTTACCCTTTCTCTTTTGTCGTCTCTTCAAGTGCGGAGATCCTCCATAATATCTTATGTTTGTGACTTTCTTTTTCTGTAGAATCCTATTTTCCTAATTACTACTAGTTATTCTCTTAGTTCAGTGTCAATTCCATTAAATACGCTTTTATTTCCAAAGGTAGGTGATGCTCTTATTTAAGCTACCCTTTAGCATGCCTGTTTTGTTTAAGCTACCGTCCAAGGTTGCCCCGACTTTGTTTAAACTTATTAGAGATTTATTTTGGGAAGGTTCTAGAGAAGAGGGTGGTATGTACAATAGAAATTGGGAGAAACTCAACTTTCAGCTAAGGAATTCAGCTGTTTTGGCTGAATGGATTTGGAGATGTTGAACGAGGGAGATGCTCTTTGGCACAATATCATTGTTGGTAAATTGTATAATTCACAGGCAGATTCTATTTGGCCAGGACAGATTATTGGAGGTGCTCCTTGGCGTTTCATTTGTCCCATGATTTTTCTAATTATAGGCGCCTTGGAAATGGCCTTTACTCATCCTTCTGGAAGGATTCTCAGTTGAGTGGTTGCCCAGGCTTATCAAGATTTTTTCGGTTATCTAATAAACCTATTCTTACGGTTGCACAAGCTTGGAACATTCTGAATGTTGCATGGGATTTGAGTCTTCATAGTCATCTAAAAGATATTGGAGGTGGCTGAGTTTAATTTCTTCCAATTTCTTTCCCTTATATAACTTTTCGTTGAGAAAATGACTCTTAGAATTGGTCTCTGGATACTTCTAATTCCTTTACAGTTAAATCCCTATGAATAATCTAGTTCATGCAATCAGTCCTTGTTCAAACTACCCTTACTCAGTGATTTGGAAAGAAGCTTATCCCAATACAATAAACGTTTTTTTGTGGTAGCTTTGTCTTGGAGAATTAATACGGCTGATCGATTTAGAATGCTGCATTTCACTCTCTCCTTGTTGTGTGATGTGTGTTTGTAGTTCAGAGCATCCTTGCCATCTTTTTGCTAACTGTTCTTTTGCCTCTCAATATTGGGTTTTCATGCTAGATATTTCCCTAACTATTCTTTTGCCCCTCACTATTGAGTCTTCATGCTAGATGTTTCTGGCTGGTCTTTGGTTTTGCCAAAAAACGTTTTTTATTCTTGGAATTCAGTGTTTGTCGGCCATCCTTTTCATGATGTGAAAAAGAAGCTAAGAATAGTCTTCTTTTGGTATCTTTAGTGCGAAAGGAATGAAAGACTTTTCCTGGAGGCTTCCCTACATTTAATAGGTTCTTGTAACATTTTCCTTCTGATTTCCAATTGGAAAGCCCTTTTGTAATCCCCCTCTTGTTGATGGTAGAATTTTTGAACTCATTTCATTTCATTTAGGAGTGAGATTGTGTCCAATTCTATTATCTCTGTGTGAAAGCAATGTTGATGAATTTCTACTTTATGCTACTCTTATGATCTTATTGTCTACGTGCTTCTACATTCTAAACACGTTTATGCCATCCATTTCTTCCTATTCTAGTAGTTACATGGGTTAACATTAATACGAAAAAAAGAAAAAAAGAAAAAAAAAACTATTAGGAGCTATTCATGACGTGAATAAAAATGAGATTGAAGGTGACTGGTGAAATCTAGGTTGTTTTTGAAATGTGGATGGAAACCATAAACGTCAAGGAAACCAAAGTACCAATCTCAAAACCTAATTTTGGGTGAAATTTTGATTGAAAATCAATGTTGCTAGAATTAGAATAGTTTTTTTTTTTTTTAGAGAGAGAGATAAAGGAACAGAGAAGACTTCAAATAAATATTTGGGAAAAAAGATTGCTGTAATGTGTTTATATTTATCATTGTACCTTATTTCGTTGACAATAGTCTTTCTTTTTCCTCCAAATTTAATGGACTGTATCTCGTTTCGTATGCAACACCAGCTAAGCATCTTTATTTTCCATCTTTTCTGTAATTTTGTTTGCAGTCACAGATAATGCTTGGAATGGTCACTCCACAAGTGGTATTTCTCTTCACTGCTTGTATTTGCCTTTCCTTTTTTCTGCCTGTTCTGTTAATTGCTGTTAAAATTTTCTCACGAACGACCCCGTTCTTTTATTGTTGCAGTTGCAGAATCCTAATTTACGTCAACCTTCTACTCATCCTCAGCTTCCTTTGCATGACATTCAGCAGGGTCAGTCATCATCTCTTCAAATTCAACCAGGGCTGCCCCCTCTTGCACCCAACAGAATGCAGACTGGTTTTGTACCTAAAAAAGAAACTCAAGTATCTTTCACGCCTCAAAATCCTTTGGCTCCCCATCAGTTTTCTGCGTCCCAACGGCTTCCGCTTCAGTCTCAAATTCAGCCCTCACTTGCTTTACAAGGCACTTTGACCGGAATACCTGGAGGCTCATTGCTTCCTTCCGTTAGTTTGCCGGGAAGTATGTCTGTTAGACAACAGGTTCAGGTGCCCACCTCCGCTTCTTTAAAGCAGCACATGCGTCCCCCTTCTCAACAGTATTCAGGACATGGTGAAGCTGTAATTCCAGGGCATAATGCTCAGATTGCTAACCCAGAAGCTAAACCTTCTCTTCTGCCTCGCCCTTCCTTACCAGATGCAGACTTTCAGGTGATACTTTATGTTATTTTTTTGAAAAAAAAAATCATAATTGACTCAGAACTAGAACATAGGTGTCAAAGCTATCTTGGCAAAAAATTCTCGTTTTTCTTGGAGAGCAGGTGGGCCCAGTTTGCTTCTTAACCTGGAGTCTACCTTAGATAGAACGACAAGTTAATTTTAAGCTTTAACTAAACGCAAAGGTGGAGGGTGAACAACAATGCAACTAACACTTAAGTTGATGTTTTGCTGGCTGTTATTATTGTAAATTGAAGTGTTCTTAATTTATTTTATTTCGTGTGTATGATCAATAACTGTGGCTTTTCTTATCATGATTGTAGCGTTCTATTGATGGTTATATGCTTAATCGTTTTTTTTCCATTTTAAGAAAAAAAAAAAAAAACAAACTTTTCATTCATATATGAAAAAAAAAAAAAAAAAGGTGAAAAGTCTTTGGAGTGTGCTCCCCTTGGTTTGGAAGTCTTTTTTGTTTTGTTTTGTTTTGTTTTGTTTTGTTTTGTTTTTCTCGGTTATGATAACGTCTTCTTGTTTCTGACTTGCGCTTCGTAACAGCCTGGCTCCTCCGCAGCTTATGGTGCTTCCCAGATAGTGGGCAGTGATGCTGATAAGTCTTCTCAAGTACTTCTTGGTGTAGATGGTAAAAGAAAAATACCTCATGGCTTTTCAGGAACAACTAATCGCCCTGTAAAGCAGATCAAATTAGAGGATGGAAAAGGCAGCCCTTTCTCGGCCGGAGGTCTAAGTGCATCAGTAGGTAACAATGGAGCTAGACAACTTGGAATTGCCTCAGACCCCAATCTTCCCGGAATTCAAATCTCAGAGAAACCGACTTCAATGGTATGCGATTTATTGCAATGCAACATTCCTAATTGAAAATATTTACTCACTTTGTTACTCGTTTTAATTTGGTTGAATTGGTTGCTGCAATTTTCATTTTTCAATATGAGTTTGTTCTTTATACCTCTCTATCTGAATTAGTTCTTAGCTCCAATGCTCATGTCAAATAGGAGAGTTATGTAGACTTTTAATTAAGTGCTTGCTCATTTTAGTGCTTTTAGAATTGTCAAAATCACTTTTGACTATGCAATGAAACACATTGGAAGTACTTTAAATTGACTAAAAGTCGCATCGACTCACATGATCAATCCAAGGTTTAATTTCATGATATATATGTGTGTGTGTGTATGTATATGTATGTATGTATGTAATGTATATATATGTATATTCTCCAAGTTTGTACTACTTTTATTCATGAGAGCAATAAAATATCTTGTTTTAGTTCAAGTCTGTGGCCCAAAATCCTCATAGCAGAACAACATGATGGATGTGGGTTGAGAATTTTATCTAGCTATCAGTTTTAGTTCAAAAGCATCACCATCTTCTTTGTGTAATTGCATTCATAGCCAAATCAATCTTTGTGCCTCCGGTAGACAATTTTATTGATGATTGAAATTTACAAAAGGGATGTATAATCCACAGTGTTTACAAAAGACCTTCCCAATTTGCAATGAAACTACTACTAGAGCGTTCCCATTTTAGTGATTCCCATTTTCGTTCCCACGGATTATGAAACTACTACTAGAGCGTTTCAATTTGTATTAATTTGAGTGCCTCGATTCATCCTTGTTTAGTTTCTTTGTTTTCATTTTTGTATTCTTCCTTTTTTCACTCCCTGAAGTTTGTATCTTGAACCTTTTAGTTTTTTCATTAAGCAATGAAAAGCTTGTTAATGCGTCACTATGCCAAGATTTATGCATGTGAAATTCATCATTCTCGTGAAATTTATTGATTTTTTCAGCATCACAACTGAAAGTTTCTTGTTCTTTTCCCTAATCTTTTCCCTCCACAGCTTCCCCACGATGTCGAGTCTGCATTACTGCAACAAGTTTTGAATTTAACTCCCGAACAACTTAACTCGTTGCCGCTCGAACAGAGGCAGCAAGTTATTCAGCTCCAGCAAGCACTTCGCAGAGATCAAATGCGGCCATCCTAACAAGCAAATTACCATCGATCAACCCGAACTCTTGCAGCTCGACTCCAAGCATCAAGTAGATTGTAAAATATTTGGCTCCCCAAAGATTTAATGAGTGACAGTCTAAACACCTGTAAAATTATGCTTGCCAAAGTTGTCCAAAACCGACGGGTCCTGCCAAAGAGGAACGAGTTTCATAAACAACATTCATGTAAGGCTTACAAGTTTGTGATTATAGTGATTCCTGAATAATAACAATTCAAGATAGGGTGGAAGAATTTTGATTTTTCTCAGGTCTCTCTTTTTGCCACTTTTGCACCCCTTTCCTTTCCTTTACATCGTTTAATCGTCGTTTTCAGATTCTCGAGCTGCCATTTTATGGTTTCGGGTCATTGTTTCTCTGTGTTCTTTTGCTTGGATCTTAATTTTGTTCCTTAATGTCGATGTTCGTTTAGTTATATGTAATATTTCATTAAGGATTTGGTTAGTTTATAAAAGAAAAATTGCTAATTTGGATTCCAGTTCGGTTTCTGAAAATCATGCTTGTTAATTAATTATCCTTGTTTCACATTTTTTGTTCGTTCGGCTGCAAGTATACAAAAGGTTCATGTTTTTAAACATAATAGTAATTTTCTTTTATTTTATCAATATCTTTTGAAAATGTGAAAGTATATCTCACTCAACTTCCCGATCAATAAAATCTCGGGAAAAATATTCTTTTTAGTCCTTATGTTGTTTATTTAGTTTCTATTTAATCCTTGGGTTAAAAAATACAACATTTTTGCTCTTCAATGATCTAATGGAATGTTGACTAGAACGATGATTTGGTTCGTTTTAAACTCCTATAAAGTCACAAGTGAACCTGTTAAAGGATCATTGTTGATGCCTAAACATCAAATGACCCGTGAATGTGTTTACAAACCTTTTGTGTCGAGGGAGCATTCGTGCCCCCCTGATGCTTAAACCAAAATCGCGCAAGTTGTGCTTAGGAGCTCAAACGAATAAGCTTGCCCCCTGCCTTGGTCTCGGTGTGCGAGGGGCAAACATTCTTGTCATATTATTCACAACTCTCGGTATTTTTTTTTCGTTTTTGTACCATAGTACTTTTTATCTTTCTATCTTCTCTTTCGACTTTTACACTCTCCACAAGTGAAGGACCATTTCCTTAGGTTTGCCAAGCATGTGCACGACCGTACTAAGCATTTGCTAGAGGAAGTTGTCGTGGGAGGGGGTGGTGGCTAGCTAAAAAAAGATGGTGGTGGTGCTCATGGGTGTGGTCGAGGTTCTAAAGTGAGAGATTTAGGCGTGAGTTGAACATGACTGAAGTATCAATTCCTCGATGAATTTGTTTGGGATTGGTATAAACAATGATTTTTTTTTCATATTCATAGTATTTATAATCCGATCTAATAAATTATAATTTTATATTTAAATATTTGAAGTAATTGAAAAGATTTATTAGTGATAAAATTAAAATTTTAAAAAAATTATTAATATTGTAAGGTTCATACATTCTCTTAAATTCTAAATTAAAATAGGGTTCGTAAATTTATTCAAAACGTAAAAAAGAAAGTGTTCTATTACAAATATACACCCCATCTTTTCCTTCTTCCTCAGGCCATTTACACGCAGAGCCCTAAACCGCCTCTACTAACCTACCATTCCTCTGCTCCGCCTCCTCCTTCGGCACCACCACCGCCGTCAAAACTCCATTCTCCTAATCAACGCTCTCTCCGACGGCCGGGACCGCCGCTCTACCCGGTGCCATTTTCGTCGTCTTGTTCCTCTTCTTTCACTCGCTCACCGCTGACGTCGAGGACTCTGTCGGCTTCGATCTGCACGTTCAGATCCTCTTTCCTGACTCCTGCAGCGATTGTTGCTGTTAGGGTTAGGGTTAGGGCGGTGGCGTAAGTTCGTGAGTATGGCTTTAGCGAACTCGCAGGCGGGTGAAATCATGGCGCATAATGCGATTCCGCACCCTATCCCTAAGGTTTCCCTCTCCCTACGCTTTACCATTGAAACAGATTTGGATGCATTTCTACCCTATCGTTTACACCATTTATTTGATATACACATATACAAATTATAATATTATTGTTCGAAAAATTTAAAACTATTTACACTCACCCCCACAAAATTTTAGTTCAATTCATGAAGTTGTTCGTGAAGTTGTTCGAGTAACCGGTGACTTTTCTTAGTCATTTTATTTTCAGATCATGAAATACTTTTTAATTATCTTTAAACTTCTCTTAGTCATTCTATCTTCGGTGTACCTTTCATTGATTGAGTGTCACATCTTTAGTTTCATTTCAACACATTGCTATAAGTTATTGATATGAAATATGACAACAAATATTTTATGACTAAATAACCCGTCTAAATCAATTATTTGAAAGAAATTATCTAAATTAATTCATTTAGTTTAATTGATATAATTAACAATTTAAAAGCTAAATTAATAAAAATACAATAAACTTAAAAAAGTTCAAAAAAGTTTTATAAATATTATTATCAATGGAAACTATTAGATTTATATAAAAAATAACTTTAAATTTAAAAATTCTATTAATATCCTTCAAAAATACTCTACATGAAAATTTAAAGAGTTTGGTGGTAAAAATATGATTGAATTTTAAAAAGTTTTATGATTTTTTTTTTTTTAAAATACTATCATTAGTACCATCTTTTAAAATATTCTTTAAATTTTAAAGTAGCATTAATAACCTTAAATTTCATAAATTTTTATTTTTTTTTAAGTTCTTAATGTCAAAATGTATATATATATATATGAGAATCGTCTATTTACACTGACCATCTCATAACTTTTAGAAATTCATCTATCCATATACTAACGATAATAGTATTTTTAAATTTAAAAAAAAAAATTTAACCTGTTTTAAACTTTTCTAAAATTTTATGGTATTTTTGAAGTTTTTAAAAAAAATATAATATATATTATTAATTTTAAACATAAAGAAACATTTTCAATTAAAGTGAAGTCACAAATGGATGTGTTCATTGTTAGACGAACACAATTAGCCGATGTGGGATGGAGTTAGTATTCCTCACTTATAAACCCATGATCATTCCCTAAATTAGCCGATGTGAGACTTTCATCATCCAACACCTCCCCTCGAACAAAGCACGCCTCCCCTTAATCGAGGCTCGACTCCTTTGGAGTCTTAGTCACAAATGGATGTGTTCATTGTTAGACGAACACAATTAGCCGATGTGGGATGGAGTTAGTATTCCTCACTTATAAACCCATGATCATTCCCTAAATTAGCCGATGTGAGACTTTCATCATCCAACACCTCCCCTCGAACAAAGCACGCCTCCCCTTAATCGAGGCTCGACTCCTTTGGAGTCTTAGTCATTTTTGACTGCCTTCGTACCTTCGAGGAGGCTTGACTTCTTTTTTCTTTTTTTTTGGAGTCCTTTGTTCGACATTCGAGGATTTGCCAATCTATTGGCACGGCTAAGTTTAGGGCATGGCTCTGATACCATGTTAGACGAACACGACTCTCCACAATGGTATGATATTGTCCACTTTGAGCATAAGCTCTCATGACTTTGCTTTGGGCTTCCCAAAAGGCCTCATACCAATGGAGTTAGTATTCCTCACTTATAAACCCATGATCATTATCTAAATTAGCCGATGTGGGACTTTCATCATCCAACATTCATTATTCAAAGACTGCCTTTAAGAATTTGGGAATTTGAAAGGTGCTTTTCTCGTTACACAAGCGTGGAGTGGATTGAATAGCACTTCCTCACCAGCTGCGCTTTCCTTATCTCCATCACACTTCCCCACCAACCTCCAAAGATCCACACCGCCGCCATGGCCGACATGATTGTCCGTTTCGGAATCATCGGCGCAGCCGAGATTGCCCGGAAGGTTTCTCGTGCCATTGCTCTTGCTCCCAACGCCACTCTCTCGGCAATCGGCAGCCGTTCCGTCGAAAAGGCCTCCAAATTTGCCGTCGATAATGGTTTCAGTCCTCAGGTCAAAATCTATGGTTCTTACGAAGCTGTTCTCGACGATCCTGAAATCGATGCTGTCTATGTTCCTCTTCCGACTAGTCTTCACTTGCGCTGGGCCGTGCTCGCCGCCGAGAAGAAGAAGCACTTGCTCCTTGAGAAACCTGTAGCGCTTAATGTATCTGAGTTTGATAAGATCCTCGAAGCGTGTGAAGCCAATGGAGTGCAGTTCATGGACGGTACCATGTGGATGCATAATCCTCGTACGGCCTTGATGAAGGAATTTCTCTCCGATGCAGAACAATTTGGCCAGCTCAAATCGGTATGTGATTCAAATTCCATTCAGAATGATGTAATTCATATACTGTACTCTTTGACTAACTGCGATCATGCTGGAAACTTGAGATATTCGAGTCATTAGGATATTTAGCCTTTCATTATGGTTCACCCTACTTATCATATTTGACAAATATCTAGATATTTGCCTCCTATTACAATTTGCCTGGACGGATTGTAAATTAGGGCTGTTTTCCGTAGTCTGGTCTTTCCTGCTTGGTAAATGCTTGTGCACCGGCGTACAGGCAAGCTGCCCTGTTGCTCATCCAAGTTATGGTCATGGTTGAACAAGATGATATGAAATGAAATAGGTTGCCCTTTACCTGACATATGTATGCTTTTCTAAACAAGAAACAGTTCAATTTGTTGATCAAATGAAGTCACTAAAGATGGAGGATCCTACCTTTAGGAATATTACAAACAACTTTTCCAATGGGGTATGAGACATGTGAGGCTATAATTACAAAAAGGTGGATACTATTTACATGAATGAAATGCTAAAAATTAGTAGAGAATATAAGATCGGTGCTTGTTCCTTTTATGATTAGATGCGAGTATTTCTCCCTAACTACATGGTCCAAAAGGATGCATAATCAATATTGAGCCATAGGATCTTTTCTCTCTTTTCTCCTTCAATGTAGAGATGTTAACGGGGTGGAGATTGTGTTTCCCGTGGAGATTTTTTTCCGTTTTTTATAAAATATATATATATATATATTTTAAAAGATTCTTTTTAATGGATAATTTTCATTGTCCAATATAATTTCTACTAAAAAAAAAAAGTAAAATCTCATCAATATTTCTATGTAGTCATCAACGCTTAAAAAAATCTTCAATATGCTTTATTTATACATGTAAAGTGGGTGGAAAATCGGGCGGAGTTGGGGAATATAATTCTCGTATCTAGCTTTGTTTATTTGACGGGTAGAAATCTCTTATTGCTCCCTCTCCCATTCTCCGTTTAGATGGGGTTTCCTGACCTCGATTGGGGTAAGATTCCTGTGGATTAAATGGACATCTGTATTTCAATGATTGACATGTGAAAGCGAGAGAAAGACTCTTTAATTTATACTGTCATGAGCGCACTGGTCTTTACTATTAACATTGCAGTTGTTAATCTTAACATTGCATTTGTTTGCTGAAAAGCATTGCAATTGTACTCATGGTAGTTCTGATATATGGTACATATGTTATAAAGTTTGAGTGAACTAGCTCTATGATATAGTTATGAAGAAAAAGGTTAAATTTTGTTAATATATTTTATACCAATCGTTTGCACGTGTTTTCGTTGTACGATCAATGATTAGAAGTTCAAATTTTCTTCTGATTTTGGACCATTCATTGATTTGTAGATTGATCTTTTTTCTGTTCTGAACATCATAGGTAAACAGTGTTTTTTCTTTTGCGGCTGATGCCGACTTCTTAGCTAATGATATTCGCGTGAAGTCCGACCTTGACGGTCTTGGTGCTTTGGGTGATGCTGGATGGTACTGTATTCGTTCCATTCTTTTTGCTGCCAGCTTTGAACTGCCTAAACGAGTGATCGCGTTTCCTAATCCTGTTTTGAACGAATCGGGCGTGATTTTGTCCTGTGGAGCTTCTCTATTTTGGGACGATGGGAAAATAGCAACCTTCCACTGCTCGTTCTTGTCGAACTTGACCATGGATATCACTGCCATAGGAACAAACGGGACATTACATGTGAATGATTTCATTATACCTTATGGAGAGAAGGAGGCCTATTTCTGTACCAATTCAAAATCTGGTTTCACTGAACTTGTGACTGGTTGGGAACCCCTCCCAAGCAAACATATAGTCCCTACTGATCTTCCTCAGGAGGCTCACATGGTGAGAGAATTTTCTCATTTGGTTAAAGAGATCAAAGCAAATGGCTCCAAACCCGAGAAGAAGTGGCCGAACATCAGTCGAAAAACTCAGCTGGTGCTTGATGCGGTGAAGGCGTCGCTCGATGGAGGATTCAAACCTGTTGAAGTCGGACCGTGATTCCTACGGTATTCTCGTTTGATCTTGTATTGAACTTCAATGTGTTAGTCTATGATTGTGATTAGGTTCCTCTGCACTTGAAGTGGTTCTACCAGTCTGATATATGATTGCTCGTGCTTGTAACTAGTCTTTAGGCTTGCATCAAGGATGAAAAGCTCTGCATTTATCAAGATTTACTGAAGTCTTGAAGAGCCATAAACTGTGAGAGAAGCCGATCCTTGAGAATAATTATATGGTTGATTTTTGTCAATTGAGCTGATGCTATTCAAATGTTTTTTACTTCAATTCGGAAGATATTTTAGAGTCGGATTAGGTAAGTGTTTTGATAACTTCATCATCAAAATGTCTAATTTTATTAGATGTCTATGGGACGGGAACGGGGACGCAGAAGCCTTCTCCATTCCTTTTCTTGCCATATATATAAGTGGTGGTGGGGTCGGGATTTTCCGTTTGTGTTAGCTAATTGGGATAAATCTCCTAACTCCGTTCCTTGTTTGGGGTCAAAATTCTCTGTCCCCATTTAGCTAATGGGAAGAAATCTACCTGCTCATTTTTCTATTTTCTATTTAAACAATAATCGTTTGGGGTCAAGATTCTCCGTCCCTGTTTAGCTAATAGGGAGAAATCTACCGGCTCTCTTTTCCATTTTCTATTTAAACGACAACCGACCCGTAGGCTAATAGACATATATATGATAAAAGAGGTTAATTTCTTTTAGAGTAAATTTGATGGTTGAATGACAAAGTTTATGTGCTGTGAGTTTAAGTTCTAACTTTAACATTTCTTTTAAAATATTAAGAATAAAAATTAAAATAATGATATCAATTTAAACCCTAAATTTTCAACCATCATAAATTTTAACTTTTAATAAAATAATTACCATTCACATATTCTATTAAATTACCGGGAAAAATTATATTGTGGTTTTTTACAAATAGAAAAAAAAAAAAAAAAAAAAAAAA
>NW_019272028.1:2809007-2816353 GCF_002738345.1 Cucurbita maxima | reverse complement strand
ATTGTGGTTTTTTACAAATAAAAAAAAAAAAAAAAAAAAAAAGAAGATTAAACTATAAAAATTTAATAAATATTTTATAAGTGTGAAAATTATGGGTTTATAATTTTAAAATCGAGTTATATTAAAATATTTAATTTGATTAAAAAAATAGTTTTAATTGATTTGAGATTTTAAGGATGCATAAATTGATATTTTTTGGGTTTATTATTTTGTGTATAGGCACATAATATCTGTTTTTACGGAGAACACAGCGTTTGACAGATAAAATTCTATAAATCATTTCAAAGCAATTTCGCTCGGCCTAGAATTTCATGTTGTGGCCCAATTCGTCGTCCATCTGTTCTTGAAATTTGTGGAAGCTACCTCGTCAATCAGATCCATTTCCATTCTGATGAAGAAACATTGTTCGGTAGCCGAATAATCTGTTTATCAAGCATCAGAGATCGTTGCTACTTTCGGAAATCAAGTTTTCCTTTAATTACATTGATTATCTGCTCGATTGTCAAGTCTCTTGTGTTTCCAATTCTCGTTTACTTCAAGATGATGGTCGAGGATCTCGGTATCGAAGCAAAGGAAGCAGCCGTACGCGAGGTTGCCAAGCTTCTGCCGCTTCCGGAGCTTCTGCAGTCAATTAGTTCGATCAAGGCCGATTACATTACTCGTCAGCAGGTACTTGTTTTCAACGATTATTTTTTTATCACATTCTTCAACTCTTATGATCTTCTGCGACATCTGCGTGAATTTTCTATTGCTGAATTTTTGTTTCCAGTTCTTGTGCTGGAGCTTTGCTGGCAGTAATTCTATTGATAGGATGTAGAGCAAGTGATCCAAATTTTCTTTTCTGTTTTGTTGAAATCGTTACTGCAGTTGATGAGTCTTTGATTTAGTTTAGTCAAGAAATGCTAGAATGTTGCACCATCACTCATCTGGATAGTGATTTTAGCTATTTTTCGGACTCAAAATTTCTCAATTCCTCACCTGAAGACTTAGCATTTAAGACTTTAGAGCACTTGCACTTAAAAATCTACTTCATCCTCTCATTCATAGGAACGTATAGGGGACGTAGTCTACCAAATTCAAGGGGTTGATGCTTTTAAATAGTTGACAAATAATGTACTTCTGAGAGAGATGAATTTAAAAAATTTGCTGCAAACACAAATCGTGAATGAAAGTCTTAACTATAACACTTGTCCATGCTATGAATTGCGGATCTCACTTAAGCTTCACAAGATGAGGCTAATTTTTGCTTGCACTTAAATTCTCTGGTAATCAAGTATGGATGTTGCACGCTACACCGAGGTACTCTTGATCATGTGACCACCAGAACATAAATTCTCCCTTTTTGCCTAATATTGCGGCATAGTCGGGGTACTTGATTAAATTTCTCGCTGAAAATGCAACATATGTTTTATAGATGAAGGGAGTTCTATAGTTTATTGTTGTTGTAAGCAGTGTAAAAATAGATTTAATTCAACTTCCTGCCATAGTATCAGTTAATTCATAATTGTATCAATGCTTATAGTTATTGAATTCAAAATATGTTTTGTACAGATGAAGCGTAATTGCCTGTATTATGATGTTCTATTCTGGCATGATTACTGTGTGCTTCTGAGTGTTTTATCTTTCTGCTAATCATATTATGTTTTCCTAGTTTTGTGGAGTTTACTGAAAATAGTTAATGCTTCATTTTCAGGCTAATGATGCACAACTCAGTACAATGGTTGCGGAGCAGGTATAGCTGACAGCTTCTTCCATTATTTCTGAAGAGATCTGCTGTCTCACCATTGTGTATTCCCATATTTACTAATGGTCCAAACGTTCTGAGATGCACTTGAAGATAAAATAGCTTGGGTTGCTCAAATAGTCTTGCTTTCCCAACGTGAATGCAGGTTGAACAAGCACAAGCTGGACTGGAGTCGCTTTCTTTATCTGAAAAGTCAATAAACCAGCTTCGAGAAAACTTTATTTCAATTGAGAAGTATGAAAATAGATGCACTGGCAGTCAAATAATTTTCTTGATTCAAGTATCGTGATAGCTCAATTGCCTTGTGCATTCAGGTTATGTCAAGAATGCCAAACATTAATAGAGAACCATGATCAGATAAAGCTCCTTAGCAATGCAAGGAATAACTTGTTAACAACCTTGAAGGTCAGCCTTCTCCTTAATTATAAATGTAATTAAATGCTAAAGTATGTCTCAAATGTGCCCTTGGAATTTAACACACTCTTGGATGATTTATGTGGCTGTCTTTTTATCGTTTTTGTTCTTTTTATTTTCACAAACTTTTAGGTTTTTATAGCATTTTAGTCGCATTACTTGAGTAATTGGTTGTAAATTAAACTTATACACGTGGGATTACAATCGCATCAAGTACCTAGGCCATTAATTTAACAATCCAACAATCAACTTTTCTTCTAGCAAAATCTTCCATGTCCAACATGATATACTTAATCCATAAATCGATTTTCTCGCTTTAAGTTCAAGACCTTTTAATTTTATTTATTTATCTATTTGTTTTCTCTCCATGGTGGTTAGCTGTATTTCTATGGTGTTATAGAACTAATGTTCTATGCCTTGAATAGGATGTTGAGGGCATGATGTCCATATCTGTTGAAGCGTCTGAGGCCCGAGATTCTTTGAGTGATGCAAAAGAGCTTATAAACACTTACGAGGTGAAGTGGTCTTAATGTAGTTGTTAAGGTTGAAAAGTTTTCTCATCATTTTGACATTTGCGCTTTTTTTTTTTTCAAAACTAAACAGCGTAGTATCTTCATGTAGCATTTCATGCCTTTATAATCTGGCCCTTATAATTCTTCCCATTACATGCACACTTGTCACAGAGGCTAACTGCACTTGATGGAAAACGGAGGTTTGCTTTGGCAGCTGCAGCATCTCACAAAGAAGAGGTTGGGAGACTAAGGTATGTATCTGTTTTTTTTTTCCCCTCTTCTTTTTGTTCTTTTACCCTGAATGTAGATCTATCTTATTTTTGTTAGGGAATAAAACAAACTACCTGGTATTTGCAATTACATGCAAATATCCTCTAGTTTAGTATCCATTTTAACATCTTATTTGGAATGAAAGTAGCTCTAGGATCTTTCAAGACAAAGAAAGATCCCCACATGAGGTCCCAGAGGCCTCACTTTTTTTGGCTCTTTATTGGTGTAGAAATAATGTTTACCAGCAAGAGCTTAAATTCTCATCTATCCAACTGGAGAAGTTTTCTGTAATCTCTGTGGCTGAGTTTTCTCTTTTGTATCCTTTCATTTGATCAAGAAATTGTTTCCTCTCCAAATTTTTTTCAATACCTGATCTGTGGTTAGTATTGAAAAATGGGATTTTATAAAAAAAAATCTTTGTAATTTTTTTTATCTGTGGCTGCTTTTGCCTTGTAGGGGTCTGGCCCTTCCTCCTTTTGTACATTTCATACTTTCAATGAAATCCGTTTCATTTTTTTTAATATCTCTAACCATGTCTAGAATAATTTTACAATAATGGAATTCAATGATACACTTAAGTGGCGTACTTATTTGGGTGTTTGAAGTTTTTAGAGGAACTAGCTATTGTTGGTGGGACAATGGTAAGAGGGCAGAGAGAATACTTCAGTCCTTAGAAATTCTCTATGGGATAATTTCATTTATTAGGATAACAAATGATTAAATAAACTTAGGATGATGGTCATGGTGAAATTTTATGTTTCATTTTGTTTCTATTTAGTTGTTTAAGTCAATGTTATTTTATTATAGTTTTATCAATCTTTTTTTCTGATACATAACGTGACCTTCCCTGCTTCCTAACCTTTGGAATAAACAACAGAGAATATTTTGAAGATGTAGATCGAACATGGGAAACATTTGAGAAGACCTTATGGGAACATGTGTCCAACTTTTATAAACTTTCTAAAGAGAGGTACATTATGTATAGTTTCAATGATATTATTAAATTTAATGTTGTCTCTTATTATTTGAATTTCTAGTTTTTTACCTCCAAAAAAGATTGATTCTGTTATATGAGACATTTTTTTGTCAGCAGTTGTGTTTTTCTTGTTTAATCTAACTAATTTATTAACTAATTTTATTTGTTTGTACCTCATTACTTCTTGGAGGTTGATCTTGGACTATAGTTTTCGTATTCTTTGATTTGGTGTCCCTTTGGAACAGGGAGGTGTAAATTCTGATCATCTTCTCTAGATAAAATGTCTACTTTGTTTTATATAAAATATTAACATTTTTTTGATAGGAGAAAATATAGTATAATGAATAATGTGATAATTTTTTTTTGGGATTTACACTTATTTTCTAATTCACGAAGCATTTGGTCATTTATTTTTCCCTCCCATGTCTTTGTGCCTAGGTATCCACCCGACTCTCCAACATTCATTTGTCTCAAAATAACCTTTTGTTAGGCTCCTTGTATCTAGGGGTTGGCAGATTTGTAAAAAGATGGAGTGAAATTCAAACATCCCGATGTGGGATTTTTTGGGGAGGAATTTTTATTTCAAAATAACTGTTTTCTTGTCCCATAATTGGTGTATTATATTGCTAATATGCTGAAATTCATATCTTCAGGTTAGCTTGTGGAGTCATTTTGGATTTGATTTGATGAGTGTGAAACGACCATTATCTTTATAAATTTTTTGTTTTGGTGGAAATTCAAAGATGATATATATGCTTTTGAATTCTGAAGTGAAGACTCATGAATATTCTACGAGTTAATATAATAAAAGAAAAATTTGTACATATCTGGTATGCACTTTAGAGGGATTTTTGGGATTGTGACTTGCTGAGGAAGACGTGGGAAGATTTTGTAGGGGAGCAATCATGGCTTCCTTAAGGTTGGAAGATGGATTCCTCCTCCCTCACACCCTTCCCGTTTGTTATGAACGATATAGAATTGAGTCGCCAAGTTTTGTTAGTTATGTAGGTGAAATCTTGCCAAATTGTTGTGATAATAATTTAATGTCCAGTACAAAAGGTTTGTGTGTGTATGGGTGATTTAAACAACTGTAAAATGGGTTAATATAGATAAAAACATTCGGCTGCAGCACTTATTCATTTATAAAGCTTCATTTGTAGCCGTAATTATGATTTTGATCCTTTTTGTACTCTTTTTCTAACTGTGTAAATTTTTCCACTTTTCAGTCCACAAACATTGGTTCGTGCTATAAGGTACAGACATATTGACATTTGCCAATCTTGGGCTAAATTTTGTTTATTGTAGTAATTCAGTTAGAATAATCATACATATGTATTGGATCTCATAATGCTGAGAAAGAACTCGTAAGTTTGTGAAGAATTAGAATCACCTATCCTTCTATATTTCCAGTTTCCTGATTATCTTGAAAACTGTATGGTATTTAAGTACTCCCTGGAGAGAAAATTTAAGAGAGAGAGAGAGAAACGATGAAGGAAAAGTGGTGATATCTTTAGCTGTCTGTTGATACTTCCTCCATTTCTTTTATGTTTGATGGAGGTAAAAGATATCCTTCATTATGCTATGTGATGCTTTAAAGGTCATGTCTGATCCTATCCTTCATCGGTTCTATTCAATAATCACATGTTCAATGAGGGCTAAGGGTTCTACCAGGTTATAGATAAATTTATGTGATCTAAATCAGATACAATTGGTCAGTCTTTTCTTTTTTAGTTCAGGACAACTAATTTTTTACATGTAAAAATGATGGAATTTTCTTTATGTGACTGTCAACTCTCAACTCCCATGAAGAAGCTGAAAGATAGTGTTATTTCTCTTGTTCAATCTTGTGATTGTACAATATCAATTTTCTTTTGCGTAGACAAGAAACTTCGTAGGCTTATATGCATTTTGGTTTGTTCCACTATTGAAAAAATTCTTGTTCAATCTTAGCTACCCTATTACTTGTTCATAAATTTACTAAAGGTAGGAGGAACAAAAAGGTGAGCCTCAGTGCAATTTTATTTTCTTACTTTCTGAGGTGTTTATATTTTCTATATAGAATAACTGCCATTTGATGTGGGGATATGATGAAATGCAAAGAAATCCTGAATTAATTATTTCTTCTAATTCTTTAATTCCTTAAATCTTGAGATAGAAGTTTCTGGGAAATCCTTGTTAGAATTTTTTAGGATAGCTAATTTGACTGATCGAAATTATTTTGTGCATATGTCAATTATACCTTTTTAGAGTTGTTGAAATGCAAGAAATTCTCGATCAACAACTTGCTGAGGAAGCAGCTGAGGCTGAGGGAGGTGGCGCAATGGCAACTGTAGCAAACCCTCGCAGAACCACAAAGTATATATTTTAACATGTTTAACTCATTTTGAGATAAATATTTAGTGTTATTTTGTTGATCAATAAATTTTCAATTTAACAAACCAGAAAAACCACCACAGCAACAGCTTCCTCTAGAAACCTAACACAGCAAAAATTGAAGGCTCAGGGGAAACAATACAAAGACAAATGCTATGAGCAAATAAGGAAGACTGTTGAAGGAAGGTTTAGTAAACTTTTGACGGAGGTATTTCTCTTCAAACTTTGTATGGAAAAAGAAAATGAAATATACTTTTTACCGTCCTGGCTTCTTGTTAATGTGTCTCATGAAGTTTAATTCTCATCAGCTTGTTTTTGAGGACCTGAAGGCAGCTTTAGAGGAAGCTCGAACGGTATGCATCATCAATTATAAACCTTCTAGGTTATTTTTATTTTTATCTATCTCTGGTTTGGAATGAGGATCAGCAATTAGGTTTTCTATGTAAAACTAATTGGCCAGATAATGACGTAAAAAATGATGGGTTAAGCTTTGCTGTGTTGTAACTTCATGAATCTTTTATTCTACACCTGTAGGAAGTGATTCAGAATGACAGAATATCTGAGTAGATTTTTAGACGGAAAAAGAATGAGAAAAACTAATGTTGCACCATTAGAACTACTTACACTCGGAGAATTTGGTGGTACCTGAAGTTGGTCTATATCATGCAGTCCAAAGAACAATTTTATAAACAATCAGAGAAAAACCTATATTGGTGCTAACTATACTATTTTTGTGCTTCGGGTGTAATTACAAAGTTTCTACTTTGTATAAAGAGCGCTCAAGATTGAGAACACAGAAAATCCTTAAAATTTAGATGTTGTAGTCTGATAAGCATTAGAATCATTATAAACAAAATAATTTAATAAGTGGATATATGGACGTCAAGATCATAGTTTTTGCCTCTCTACTAATAGGAAAGGTTACGAAATTCAAATATTTCCGGAAACTATCGATGTTTAGGTTAAATATATATTTTAGTTCCTATGACTATTGGAGTTTTTTTTTTTTTTTTTTTTTTTTTTTTTTTTTTTTTTTTTTTTTTTTTTTTTTTTTTTT
>NW_019272028.1:2806267-2808786 GCF_002738345.1 Cucurbita maxima | reverse complement strand
TTTTTTTTTTTTTTTTTTTTTTTTTTTTTTTTTTTTTTTTTTTAAATATATTTATTTTTAGATTGGTCCCGAATCTTCAAATATTTCTTCCCTTATGTATAATGTATTGAATATTTTCAAATAATTCCTTTGTCGTAAAAATGATTTAACTAACGAAAATGAAGATGTAATGATAAAATACACTTCATTAATTCAGTAGAAAAATACCATATGTTTTAAATTGGTGAAACAGACATGCCATTCACTAACTAACAAATTTACTCCTTTCATATCAATTAGCATGCAGTAACTTACTTGACCTGAAATTGCTTTTTGTTCAAAAAAGTTAACCCATTAAAAAAATTGCTTTATCAACAAATTACAACCTCCTAATGACACCAATTTTAAATTGATGTATTCTCATTCTTTTGACATTTAGTGGTTGCAAAGATTTAATGGAGAACCTTTCAATGCATAAATGATGAATTAGAATTGTTTAAAAGATCGATGTCCAAATAAGGGAATAAAACCAAACATTATGAAGTAAAATATATATTTAGCCTTGATTTTTATTTTTCTTAAAGACCTCAGACAGTTTATTTACAAAAGAAGAAGACCCCATGTGGATTGTGGACCATTCAGACAAATTAAAATCATTGCTCAAGCCTTAGAGGTCACTTGGTTATTATTCACTTTTAAACGTCTTTGATGAGTTTCCAATGGTGACTTGTATTCACTTGGTTATTCTTCTAGTATCATATTATATATTAGACTCTTTTTTTAATCTTCCTCTTGCCATTACAATTTTTCACGTTTTAGATTGGAGAAGAGCTTGGTGATGTCTACGACTACGTGGCTCCTTGTTTCCCTCCAAGGTTTGCTTGTCTGATTGCTCTCCTTTAGACTTATATATTTATCATTATTTTGCGTAAGAAACAAGACCTTCTTTAAGCCCAACAAAAGATCCGCTGTAACTGGATTTGTGCTTCCTCATTTTAGCTTGTAAAGACTATGATTTGAAATTTCTTGGTAGCTGATAAGATACCTTGTTTCTTTGGATAAAATTATCATTTTTAGTTTTAAATAAATTAACCTTCCAACTTCTGATATTATGCTTTTGTAGATATGAGATATTCCAACTCATGGTCAATCTGTACACTGAAAGGTTCATTCAGATGCTCAGATTACTCAGTGACAGGGCAAATGACTTGACCAATATAGAAATTTTAAAGGTACTGGTTTTGTCTAAGCTGTCAGTTTTTTCATCTTATATCTCTGATCCTTTTTAAGGCGATGAATGTTGCCCTTGACTTCTGGATTCCATCTAAAGTGGTCCTTCCTGTGGGCAGAGACCATGGTTTTTGGTTTTGATTGGATAACTAACATACATTTTTTTATATAGTACTCAGCAGATAACACAGAATCCTACTTCAGTATATTGATTAGTACGGGATAAAGAAAAGAGATCTCATAATAGTTTGCTTCTTAAGGTCATCGATATTTCATTTTGTGTTGAACAAAAACTTGTACCAAGGATTCTATGAAATACACAGCTTGATTAATTCATAGATTTTGTGATATTGTATATCCCCGTGGAAGAAGAGGGGATTTTTCCCCAGCTTTGGTCATAATATTTTCAAATCATATTGGCACTGTTCTATATATATGCCAAATGGGTTGACCTTGCTAGTCTGAACAAATTGTTTCTGGATATTTATTATTGAGCACTTTCAGTAGGATTTGCAGCATACATATTTGTCATTAATAGCTTTCTTGCAAAGAGAACAAAAAGTGCAGTAATTTGCTAAAATCTCCAGTTCCTTCTTTAGGAATGATTCGGCTACCACAATTTTAAATGATATCATGTTATTTGAGTGTTTATCATCACATGAAAATCTTCGTTTCTAAATTTTACTTTTCTTCCCTCGCTACTGGAGTTAGGTTACTGGTTGGGTTGTAGAGTATCAAGATAACCTGATTGGACTAGGTGTTGATGAGTCCCTGGCCCAAGTATGTTCTGAGAGTGGTGCTATGGATCCCCTGATGAATTCTTATGTTGAAAGAATGCAAGCTACTACAAGGGTAATGACATAATACGATCTGTCTATAATAATTTTAAGGATTATGATGTTGGAGTCACTGATCATTTTCAGCTGTTACCATTGTTGGTTCTTATGATTCCTAGAAATGGTACTTGAATATCTTGGAGGCTGATAAGGTTCAACCACCCAAAAAAACTGAAGATGGCAAGCTGTATACACCTGCAGCTGTTGATTTGTTTAGGATCCTAGGTGAGCAAGTACAAATTGTTCGTGATAATAGCACGGATGTCATGCTTTACAGAATTTCCTTGGCTATTATTCAGGTGCGTTAGAAATTTTGTTGCACTCATGATGTAACTTTAACTACTACTAAAATTTCATTAGCTTATTAAGTATAACATGCACCTTTTCCCTTTTGTTACTATTATTCCTTTTTTAAATGGTTATTGAGCCAGTTTTTTTTTTTTTTTTTTTTTTTTTTTTTTTTTTTTTTTTTTT